>NC_135582.1:24543553-24843553 GCF_965152235.1 Eretmochelys imbricata
AATTAATAAATAATAATAAAATATATTTCTGGTAGACCCAAAACGTACATTTTACAAAATTTTCCCTAAATCAAAAAGTAGAAACAAAGAAAGTGTTGGTCAAAGTATTTTCTTCAACTGGAATCAAAATGTATCTTACTGATTTTGAGTTTCTTTTTAATGTTTTTTAAATTAAAAAACATTGAAAGACATTTAAAAACAATCATTTCAAATCAAAACATCAAAGTGTTTGCCTTCAAAAAGGTTGAATGAAAACATTTCAGTTTTTTCAGGTTGTTTTGACTAAAAGCAATTTGAAGAATTCAACACAAATTTGCTAAATGTTTTAATCACCCTGAATCTGAATCTTTCTCTTTAAAAAGTTTTGGTTGAAATATTTGTCCCAGATCTAATACTAAATCTTATTCCATTTAGTTTGTCAGCTAACTGGTAGCCTCCCAGGACAGAGGGAGCTGAATACAATCTTAAGCAGCCACTGCAGAAGGCTTGCTACTGAAACCAAGTTTATTTAACTGTTCTCAGGCTGCCAGAGGAACAGATAAGTTATTGTGAAATTGAGTTGTAAATGATATCACTGAATTACACAAGAGATATTTTTTCTATAAGAAACTATGTGATAACAGTTGTGTTATGAGACATTCTTAATAACTGTGGATCATTTGCAGATAATGGCACTGAAGGGCCCTATTACAGTCTTTTGTGTTCAATGCATACTTACTCTGGAACCTTTCTGATTGCAGTGGAAATGTACGAGACACTCCTATTACCCACAGATCATTGGCATGATAGACAGTAACAGCTCCTTCTGAGACATTAAGGTTTATTGTGACAATGAGTACGAAGGGATGCTTCAATCCAAGGATCCATGTAGATGCTGAATTCTTGAATACTAAAATCCTTATGACATTTTTATTGAAAATAGACTTATTGCATATATTATATACAATAGCCATTTTTAGAAGTTTAATATCTCAGACATTTTAAAATAAAAAATAAATTGTCTCCCAAGCACAGTTCTGTATGTAACTCAGGTGAGAAAACTACATTTTTGGCTCCTTTTAACTTCAAATAATATCTAATTCAAATTTTTTACAGTCATATGTGGTGCCAGGCTGAGATATTATGTGGAATGTTTTAAAGTTTAGTATAAATTATTAAAAACATGAAATAGATTGAAAAGAGATTAATGGAAATATTGACACGGAGTCCCTTAACTCCTGTCTACAGTAATGGTACTAATTTAAAGCGTCACTGCAAAACTTTCTGCAGTTAAATTATTTCTGAACCAATAGACCTCTGTACTATTTAAAATAATGATAGATTTGTCAAATTGGATATTTCTGATTTGGTATAATCCAGTTCTTTTAAAGTCAGGAACTTTTCAACTCATAAATGTGTAATGATTGTTACCCATCATCTGTCTGAAGAATCTATTGATATTTTACAGAATGTTTAATGTGCCTTGACATCTAATCTACACTACATTGTGAAGTCAGTGGGAACTGTGGGTTCTCCGTACCTGTGAAAAAGCAGACAACTTTATAAGATTTAAGGATAAAATTGTGCAACTGAGTTCAGTGGGGCCAAGATTTCACCCCAAGTCCCTAACATTAAGCACCCAAGGTTGACAGTTTTTGGCCCAAAGGACTAGAGTCAAACGTCTGCCACAGATTCTTTTTGCTCATTTGCCATAACTTTCTCCAATTCCAGCATATCAACTTAATTTTATGTCTCTTTCCAATCTGAGATGCGCTGCAGGGATCTCTTCCCCACGCAACAGGCAATACGAGGTGAGAAGAAGAGCATGCTGCCAGCACAGGTATAGGCCTGTATAATGGAGCTGTGACACTCTGAACGTGTCTTGTCATTTTAACAACTTTTCAAGTGTGGAGTGAAAGACTTAATGCAGATGGCATACTGAATTGGGAGAATGAAGCATTAAGCATGCACAGAAGGGATTAGAGAGGAAGACTTTGGGGGTTATTTAATTTTGGCTTGGTTGTTATCTATCAGTTTTGTCTGGAAAAAAAAATATTAAAGCTCCTTGCAAGACTAGAGAAACTAGGGAAGATTATTACCTGCCTAAGAGTATGCTAAACCCTGTAAAACTTGAGAACATTTATTCTTTATTACATGATATCATGTTCTAGAAAATATGTTTCCTTCCAGGTCCTCTGTCTTCATTTTTATAGACTTGTCAATTCTGAGAATCATCTAATCATGGTGAGAATGTAAGGTATGTATATGCATTGTGCAGCATGCTAATAATTCATGAGCGCTTGGTTTCAAGGATCTTCTCTCTCAAGCTCTGCAGTTCAAAAAGCAGTGCCTTAGCATAAAAAGATGTTAAGCCTCATATTTAACACCTAATGAAATAATTAAAGAGAGATCAGGCATGATTGCAAATGATAATTTATAAGATCTCATACACAGCATAAGTAAGGTGAACAAAGGATAAGGACTTTAAAAACAGTGAGGTCTTGTTAATTGAGGTAGGAAATATACCAGTGTAGAGATTTAAAAGGCCTGCAGTGTTTCTTTTGAGATTCATCAAGTAAAAATTCAGTATTTCAAGGGATGAGATAGCCAACAGGGATAGCCAACAGAGGGCCTAATCCTGCAGCCCTCACTCGAGGTCAACGGGAGTTTTGCCAGAGCAAAGATAGAAGAATCTAGCAAAAATCTTAAAGCACTGTAGACATTTCTTCTGTTTAAGAACCCCCTGAGGCACAGTTAGTGACATAAACAAAAGCAAAAAACATTCACAAAGAACGTACCATATTTGTGGTGTTAGTTACCTACAGGAACTTCATGAAGAATACATATGAGGATAAGAAATAGTCACTCTTTATTCCTGTCAGTAGGTCTTGCCTTTGACTCTACTGATCAATATCAGCCCTGCATTGGTTACTCTGGGAATGAGGCTTTCCTTCACTCAATAAACCCCAAGTTCCTTTTTTACAAAGGTGAGCAAAATACTTTTAAAAGAAGGTTTTATCTGTTTTATGCCTTGAGGGACTCTACATCCTTCACTGTAAAGGTACTTGGACACTTTGAAATGCAGAATATTATGATCTAGCTTTGGGCAAGTAAAGACTTAAAACGACTTGTTTACCTTCAAAATCAATGTCAAATTCATGTAGAAATCTATATACCGTGTGAGTGTGTGTGTGTCTATATATATACATATATAAACACACATATACAACTAAAATGCTGAGTTCAAAAATATATAATATGTTGCACTCACTTCCCAGGAAAAAAATAATTAATTAACCCTTACAATAATCTGAGCATTGCTGATTGTAACATTGGAAAAAGGAATAACCCACTTTCAGGTTCTGGTTGTGATAAAATTTATGCTGATTTTAATTTTTCACTCCTAGCTGAAAAAATATAAACTTTAACAACACTCTCCAAGTTTTTCCTTTTTAAAAAATATTTGTATATAATTTAGTTTTATACATACTAATTTTCTTTTTTGTACATAGTATATAACCTATGTCTGGGATATAGTGTAGTGCTGAGCACAGTTGTTTACTAAGGCTTGGTCTACACTACATGCTTACTTCGATATAACTACTTTGCTCAGGGGTGTAAAAAAATCCCCACCCCTGAGCAAAGTAGTTGTACAGACCTTAACCCTCCCCATGTAGACAGCTCTGTCTTCTCCCACTGACATAGCTCTCACTTCTCACAGAGGTGGAGTTATTAAGCTGGCAGGTCAGCTCTCTCCTTTCGGCTTACAGCGTTTTCATCAGACATGTTACAGCAGCGTAGCTTCATCGGTGCAGCTGTGCCAATGTAAATTTGTAGTGTAGAGCTTCCCGTATTGAAATGCAGTGTTAAACAGAAACTGTGACTGTGCTTTTGTGACTGTGACTGAGGGAATGCAGGTTTGGTGGAGTAGCCTCTGCATGGATTTTTCAGAGGAAGCAAAATAGGGGTAGCAAACTTCCCATCAACATTCCTGCTACCAGCTATGGCCAATCTGGTGGATACCTATGCCAAGGATCTGAGAGGATATGCCCTGGTATATATTAAGAGTGAGCTAACTACTCTAATTCCCCCCACACACACTTTTTGCTAATTTCTCCACTTCTTGGTTGGTATTTCTACTTCCGGTAGGAGATAGAAATACCAAGAGAGGCAATTCTAATGATATTCCCAACTTGGAAGCAACCAGAAAAAGCTGGAAACATTATGAGTAAACTTAGGCAACCTCCAGCACAATTTATGGCACACAAGAGATGTGCAGAGTACATAAGAGGAAAATTAATGAAGAGTATCTTACTGAAGCACATCCTGGGAGGAGTGAGGTGATGCTGGCGAGGTGAGAGAAGCACGCTGAAGAACCGATGCCTCTGATCATCCCCCACTTAGAGCATCTGCCTTCAGAATATTAACACAGTCCACTTTTACTTGAACTCCTCTCTGCTTCGGAATAGCCACAGCTGCAGAAAACTCCCATTTTCATCTATTTCTGGCAAGAAGATAATGCCCCATGTTGAATCTGGATTTAGGAACAGTAGGCACTTGTGAGTATATGGAGCTTCTAACTTTCCTAAAGATACACTTGGTTCAGAACACACAGCCCTTTTGCTCAGCAACATGAGGACAAGAGCCCTTTGCCCCTCTGGTCCACTCTCTTTGCTGGCTACTTGTTGGAAAAGAACGGTCAAATTCAAGTTTTCAGGCTTCATAATCAAAATCTACATAGAATCAGCCAAGGTTGCCAGAGACTCCCAGTTTATGTTATGACCTCCCATGACAGCTACAATCTATAGAAACTCCTAAATGAAGTTCCAGGTGTAAAGTCTATAGATCTGTGTTAGTGGCTGGACCAAAAATCTGGAACTCACTTCCAGATACATCAGAATGACTGTACACCTCAGCTGCTTCAAAACAACTGGAAACGTCCATTCCTTTGAATTAACCTCCCCACAACAACACCACAAACAAACGGAAAAAGTCAAATCCCTACTGACTGAGGGAAATAGATCTTTACTTCTCTTGGAAATGTTGGGGGACATTCATGATGAGTGCCAAATAAGAACCTAGCTATCAAAGATAGACAGATTAGAGCAAGACTATGAAGTCATTAAAAGATTCTAAGTAATTTCTCTGGGAAAAACAAAACAATCCCCCATAAACATTCCAAAGTAATTCAAAATTAATGTTGTAAGAGTTATGCAAACCCACTTTGAGAACAAGTTCACTTTTTCCCCCTTTGCCAAACTAATGGGACTAGAGAGCGTGCTTAATCAAAGTCAGAATTGGCCCGCTGATTCCCAAGAAACAATCTAAAAGTGCTTTCGGGGCTCTCTCTTGCTTATTTTTTCTTCCTGTTGCTCTTGGTTTCTCTAATGATAGAAGAAACACTTAAAAAGGCTCAATTCGTGGTAATTTTCTTCTCTGCTCAACTGAAATCTCAGACTAAACACTTTTAAGGTGGGGGAGGGAGGAAATCACATTTACAATGACATTGTGCCACAAGAATCTTCTGAAAAAACAACCTTGGATGTTTCAGCAGCCCCACTAGATATTGCATTTAGAGCAGTCTAGTGTTCCAGTATCGCAGCAACTAAGTGGGGGATAATTTATAACTCATTCTCCATTCCAAGCCTAACTGTTAGCTTGCAAACTTGAGTGTTTCTTTTTCAAGCTTTGTTGAATGCAAATTAGGTAAGCCCAGTTCAGAGAAGCAGATGGATGGGTCAGAATTAAATGAAGACACTTGTAGCTTAGAATTTAGGAGAGAATATTGAGGGCCTGATTCTCTTCTCATTTGCATCATTGATCAAGAGTAACTCTACCGAAGTGATGCAGTTACCCTTCTGTATAGGTCCCTGCTTCAAAGCTCACCAAGAAATTTGTTCAAAGAGTAGTAAGTGGACTATACAAATAAACAAAATCTTATATAAAAATTACAATTCTTTCTCACACATTTGTGTCGCACATTTTTTTTCCAGTAAAAGCTATTCACTAACAGAACTTGCAGCACACAATACTAATTAATAGTCACCAACTAGTTACACATGGCCACTACAAAGAACTTACCAACTTGGAGCCCAGTTCGCTCACCTTTATATTAATTATAGATTCAGACTGATAGACTTTAAGGTCAGAAGGGACCATTGTGATCATCTAGTCTGACCTCCTGCACATTTCAGGCCACAGAAGCTCACCCATCCACTACTGTAATAAACCCCTAATCTCTGGCTGAGTTTCTGAAGTCCTTAAATCATGGTTTAAAGACTTAAAGTTACAGACAATTCACCATTTCCACTAGTTTAAACCTGCAAGTGATCAGTGCCCCATGCTGCAGACGAAGGCAAAAAAATCTTGTGAATCTGCCAGTCTGACCTGAGGGAAAATCCCTTCCCAACCCCAAATATAGTGATCAGCTAGACCCTGTACATGTGGGTAAGACCCACCAGGCAGATACCTGGGAAAGAATTCTCTGTAGTAACTCAGAGCCCTCCCAATCTAGTACTGTATTGCTCCATTAGTCAATGATTCAATGGGACTACTCAAGTAGTAAGGAATTACTGAAAGTGAATACAGGCAGGAGAATCTAGCCCACAACTAGGACAGAAAATAATTATTTTAAAAGCAAGTGTTCTTTGTGCCTCTTTGCAAAGTAGAACATTCTCTCCTATAGGAAGAGGCTTAATCTTTCAGTCCTTACTCAGACAAAGTTCCTATTGCAGTCAACGGAAGTTAAGCTTGAGTATTTTTGAAGCAAAATGTGTATGTAATTACTTTTAATTTGAGTATAAATTTTCCTTTTTGAAGTAAAATACTAAATCCTGGTTATACTGCAAAAGCATGCGGCATTAAAAGTAGCCAAATACATATTTTTAAAAGTGGGCATAAAAATACCAATTAAGATAAAACATTATATCAGAGTACCTACAATAAACACAAATTAATAAACCAATCAGAAATGTGAGCACCTTCAAGAAAATTATAGCATGCATCATATAATCTCGCAGAGATAAGCAAGGAATGTCTGATGTGAATTTCTTTTAATGAACCAGTTAATTTCGGGCATCACTAGGGAAAGAATCTAAAAAGATGTCATGTAAAAACCCCATATAGCCATCCTAAGAAATGGGTACTCTTCTCCTTACATGAAGAAATGAGGCTTTACATTTCCGTATTTGGCTCCAAAAGTTGCCATGGGAGGATGTCCATCCATCTCAGGAAAAATCATTTTCCAAGCTACAAGAGGAGATACCGCAAATAAATTAATCAGTAAAGAGAATTTTAGTCTAACTATACAGAGATTTGAGGGAACAATAAAAAAGTCTACAGATTTCCTAATACCACTCTTCTATTCCTAATCATGTCACAACATTAAACTCTGATAACTCATGATCCTGCAGGGCTGAGTGAATTCTGTCTTTAGCAATGAGAAGCTAGGAATCTCCCATTTCTAGCCCTGCAGGGTCATGAAAGAATACTTTAAAGTCATTAGACATTTATGTATAGCAAACCTATCAGTGGTGTAGGATTGTATCTTGGCAGTCCTGGCCTTTAGGCTCGCACCTTCATTAAAATGGCTCATCATGTTCTCATAAACTGAGAGTTTTCTAGGGTTGTGTCTGGGCTGGTGACCAGAGTAGTGGAGACACTTCACTTCCAAGGCATCAGGAAGATGCTATATATCCGACCCTCCCTTTTCAAGGTGGCAAGACACAGAACATGTATCAAACAGTCTGCCACTGTAGATTCCTCTTCTTCCGTGTGGTAAAAAAACAAAAGACAGGTGGGAAATGATGATGAACAGTGTTGATCAATCTTCCATCCAGCAAGGCAGAACTTCAGTAACTCAACAGTCAAAGCAGTCATCAGGTGAAACAATCAGAGAAGAGGAATAGACAAGCTCCATTTACAGGTAATGCCAATGACTTTCTTTTGGGTGCAAACTTAGGTCCACCCACCTGGCATCATTTACAAGAGGTGATAACACATTTATTTTTATCAGATGTGTCTTTTCCTCCTGGTTTGTAGACAGTAGTGACTAGGAAGACTGAATAATTGCTTTACCTTTATTATATTTTTCACATGACATTCACTCAAGGGCGTCTGAAACATTGATTGACCTGGTTAGTATGGCAGGTCAAAAGGATATTGTGATTGTTTTCCATGTGAACTGTTTGTGGGTCTCATCTTAAGAGTGGCTTTTACCACCCAGTCATGTGGGACTTCCTCTTGTAAGTGCTATTTTCTTTTCCTTATCTATGTTAATTAAAAACCTAAAATCATCTCTATTTCAGGGTCCATGCCTTTGCAGGTTTCCCTGGACAGGTGGCATATAGCCAGAATGTAGGAAAATTCTTGTTTTCATGTTCAGCTTGCATTTTCAATGAATAAGGAATGCAGTTAGCAAATTAAGGCTAATTTTCACTCAGTCTGGGATGCGTCAAGATCTTGGTATGTTTCAGGCTATCTGTAGTGGCTCTGTAGAGTGAGTACCAACTTTGGGCAGATTGTTACAAACCACAGCACAAACCTCCAATTTTTATTTTTAAAAAAGCAGAGGTAATGAGGGGCTAGATCCCCAAATCCATCAGAGGATGTGTTGTCCCTTTCCTCCCCAAATACCCAAGTGGGTAGAGCACTTGTCTGCAATGTGGGTTCAAATATCCATGCTGAAGCAGGGGTCTGAATCTAAGTCTTACCCCTTTCAGATGAGTGCCCTAATCACCCAGCTATAGGCTATTCTGGACTCAGTCTCTCCTTTTGAAGCTCTTCCACTTGGTATAAAATACTTGACTAGTCATTGACTCAGACAGTAAAAGGGTGACTCAACAGGCCAATGATTAAGGGACTCATTTGTTATGTGGGAGATGTCAATTGGAATCCCCTTGCTAGAGCAGGGTCTCAAACCCAAGTCTCCCACCTTCCAGAATACCCTAGTCATTGGCTACTCTGGAGTGGGTCTCTCTTAATCTCTCCTGTTGAAGTTGTTCCACTTGTACAAAATACCTGACTAGTCTGGGGTCCAGAGACAGAATGATTCTATTGCCTGGTGGCTATGGCACCCGAAGGGGAAAGCACCTGGGTTCCAGTCCCTGCTTCAGGGCAGGAATTCACACCTACCTCTTCTCAACCCAGGTGAGTGACCTAACTATTGGGGAGGCATCAGCTCCTCCTCTAGTTTGGGAATGATGCCAAATCCCATCTTGTAAATCCAGCTGTCTCCTTCCCTGCCCCTACAAATGTGCCTGAAATTATTTGGCAAATTCACAGATCATTTCAGTTATTCTGAAATTGCAATTTTCAGTGAAAACTTCACAAAAAAATTCATTCATCCCTGCTGGAGAGTTTGGGATTTGTGTAAGCAGAAGCACTGGGATGAAAGCTGGGAGAACAATGGGGAGAGGAGAGAAGGGGGGGAATGAGGGGAAGGGGGAAGCAGTGGGAAAAGGAAAAGTGAGCAGCCATGGGTGAGAGGAGAATGAAGGGACATGGGAGAGGGTAAATGAGGTTACTTGTGGAAGGAAAAAGCCCCAGACTGATTTTGGGAGAGCTTTGAGGGAGAAGGTAGAGCTGAAAGACTTTTGGGGGTGGGGGAATGGAGGAGAGGGAAATGAAAGAAAAAAGGTTTCAGCATATTAGGGCTTAAGAGTGCCGTAGGGATGCTGGAGAGTTTTGTGTGCATTTTACTGACATTTTCTCTACAATTCTCAGAAGGAATTAACCTAAACAATGTCAAAATGCAAACACACAGCTCTACAGTGGCTGGAGAAACACCCAGCTCACTAAAAGTTTGTCTTTGGGTGGGAGGTGATCATACGCTGGCAACTGTGCAGATGGACACAATCTTGTTTTGCTTTAAAAACATTCAATGGCAGTACAGCCTCTGCTACTGTGACCCCAACAGACGATGGTTCAGTGTCCTACTTGAATAAAGAGTAAATTTCAGTTAGCTGAGGCTGGCAAACAGGACCTTTCTGGGCCCACTCAGTTTAAAAATTACTCATCTTTGTTTTTCCAAGGTTTCAATGGTGAATATATGCACATGTATCTATTTTGGTATTTTTAATAATGAGTTGGATCTTCCATGTTAAACTGTAAACAAACAAACAAAGCATACATCTTTCTTTCTGTTTCCCCCTTCCAGCTCCTCCCCAAAGAAATGGAACACTGCTTAGACAAAACTGAACTGAATGCTAATTGGCTACTCTTGGTGGAGTTATTCTTACAACGAGTCAGTAGCATATGTGGAGAAATGGGCAGAAGGCATTGCAGTGGCTAGGTGATGGACATGGCTACGTTTGAAGTTTGTAAGGTGCTAGGGTTTCAAAAGGGATTTAAAAAAAGGGACTAGACAAATTTTCCAGATTTCACAAAAGTGGTTCCGGAATGTTAATATTTTATCCCAGGGTCACCTCTCAGTTGTTTCTTCTTTTAGTTTTGTAAAAGACAGCCTTGGCTACGGAGAAGTTTTTAAATCCTACTAAAGACAAAAGTTAATCTTAACTATAGACTCACTAGCATGCCTCCATAATATAGTAGAACAGAGCACTTGACTTGTCTGACTGTACAGCACCTTTCACACAGTGGGTGACTGAAAAGGTCCAATACAACCTCCACTGATATAAATGGAAAGACTCCTATTGAATGCAATGGGAGTTAGGTGAGGTACCATATAATCTAAAATAATAATATATAATAATCCTCTTGAAACAACTTGTTTCCATAAAACTCTATGAAGCTTCAATTGTTTAAAAAACCTTATTGCTCCCTACTTGCCAATTTGTTCATGGGCTTGTTCCAAATAAATGCAAGTGCAGCACAAGCTTTCTGCTGTAGGCAGCTTGCTTTTCATGATGCTGAAGCAGAATCAGATGTGTGTATTGGAGGCATACTAATGTTTTGTTGCTTTCCCAGTCTCAAACAGCTAGAGTAGCTGAACATTTCATTCTTTTCCTCGTCTGAGAAACATGTACTCCTTATTATAAAAGGTTTAGGGATGGCATACTGTGTAATGGCTTAGATGACTGAAAACAAATTTAAATACTAGAAATGTACTGGCTTAGTTTTTGCATGTTGTAAATACTCTTAGAAACAGTATGGGGCCTTATTAAGTTTGAACCTCAGGTCTTTCAACTTCCTGAAGAAAAGAGAACAAATGGTAAATGCATGAGAAAATAAGTAACCTCTGTGATTTCCCACTTCAACTGAAGCCCAGATATTTTTGTCAGTTGTTAATTACAGTCATATTTCTCTAACACCTTTAAAAAAGAAACAGCAAGCAAAAGATTTCAAGGAGAGAGGCTTCATCAGTGTAGAAAAGTTCATATTTCTCCAAACATGTGGTAACCTGCTGGGTAGGGAAGATTTTGTGCTTACTATGAACCACATTCTCAGTGCTGCGCAGCTGAGAAGATTTGACTATTTTCCAGACTGTCATTGAAATGAATTGGACTAGTCAATTTAAAGATAACCCACCCTTGTGAACTGTTCATTTTGTTGCTGTTTTTCCACACACTTATGGAACTATGTTTTTCCACACTTATAGATGCTGCTCTGCATCGATATTTCCCCCTCTACAAGTGAAAAACCCAACTGCCTACAAATAGGGCAATTGAATACAGTGGTCACCATTAAAAAGGCATTGTTTGCCAACAGTTTCAACATAATGATAGTGTGATTACAGCAGCTGTTTCCTATACTTGGAATAGGAAACAACTGAAGTATCTAAAGGCTTGTCTACGCAGCCCTGCAGTTCAGACTACAGGGGTTTGACGTGAAGCACACACTAGTGTGTTATGCCATAGCTACCACATATTGATTCTGCCCCTGTGGGTGTGAATTAAAAGGTACCTAGTTCATGTTAATGTAGTCCTAGGTACCTTTTACATTTTAGTTCATTCCCGCAGGATCTATACAAAGGTAGACAATGTTATTCTCATGATGGGAATACCAAGGCACAAAGAGGTTAAGTGACTTACCAAAAATCACACACAGTGTCACTGACAGAGATAAGAATAGAACCTAGGTCTCCTGCCTCCCTCACTCAAACAAAAATTACTAGACTACACAATGGGGCAACCCAGTGCCCAACCACTAGATAGCCCATCTGATTATGGGATTGTGATGAATCATGGAAGCTTAGTGTGTAATGTGTGTCATCAGACACCTATGTTAGTCTACTGTTATGTTAAACATAATGGAGGATGGGAAACTAGCAGGCCAAGGTCCAGCTAAAAGTTTTGCTTTTTCGCAATGTGTGTTTTCATTTTTGATCTGATTGTCCTCTTTTAGTTTTGTATTTATTAAAAAAAAAAAACCCACAAGCATATTTAAAAGCCCCAAGGCCACTGCATCTATGCATTACTGAGTGACCGACATGACCAACAAGCACATTGTAAATTCATCGTAGCCTACAGGCTAGCATCACAAGTGTGGCTAAAAAAAAAAAAGTATTGATTGTGATGATTCTGTATCCCTAACAAGCTCAGCATTTGCTTAGCTATTTAGGTATGTGCCACTTAAAGCTCCAAAGACATTTAGACCTTCAATATCTTATGCACATAGGTCACATTTTATGGATGTATGCTCTATAGCTGTATATTCCACTGAAAGTTCACACAGATCTTTAAGTTTTTATGGGAAATGTGGTGATCCCTATCACTCCACAACATGTGTCATTTAAGGGGTTAAGCAAGTGAGCATCATGGTCCTTTCATTCCTACAGAAGGAGAAATATCATTCTCTGCCTATTTGTGTACTTCTAGTGAATTTTTCACTATGGTATCTATCTAGACATGCACATTGTCCCTAAAAGCATTTTCTTTGCTCATGAGGAGGACCTTTGAGCAGTATAAGCATTAGAGATGGTCAAATGGTGAAAAATAGATTACTGAATTCATGCATTCATGAATAAACAAATTGCTGGTACCCGATTCACTGCTATTCATGGGATCATCCCATTTGCTATTTCTGAATGTAGGAATGACCATGAAATATTTGTGAATCCCGAAAGATGTTATCACTTCATAAAGAGTATATTAGTGTCTATTTTTTCATTATTTGCCATGTCCTGTTAAAAAGTTTGTTATCCAACCAATGAGTGAGCAGAAACAAAACCATACACAAGTAATAATGAATAGCAAATTCATTGCTAAAATGAACAGTTTTTGAATAAATGGTAATTCAGACAATATTTATTTTTTCTACTTGGTGAACACTTAAAAGGATCATGTGAACTTCTGGGCTGGTTCATGAACAAAACAAAGCCAAATTTAAGTAAAATTTTGGTTTCCTGAATACTATTCAACTGGTTTTAACAGGTGCATGGTAGGAGTGACAGTGTTTTTGATGATTAGAAAGGAACTCTAGGATTTATTTATCCAAACAAAGTTACACAAAAGTGTCAAATTAACAATTTAATAATCCTGGAGCTAGAACTCTTTATAACTCTAAAATTAGGTCAAGTAGAGACCTCAACTCTTTAAAAATAAACAAAAACAAAATAAACATCTTTGCCCATTATGTACACTATATATTAACTTTACTTATGGGCTTGCTATTTATATAGTTTAAGGGCCAAATTTTGCTCTCGGTAGCATTAGTGTAAATTGTCAATAAATCTACTAAAGTTTGCATGACTGAGAGCAGAATTTCACCTGGAATATTTTATCTGTAACATGAGTTTGTTGTCTATATGACTGAATCACCTTAAGAAAATCCAAGCCTTCTCATTGCATTTGCCAATGTGGGATCAATAATCCTTGGGTTTATTTAAAGCTACTATGTCTAACCTCTCAGATCTGTCTATGATACCACTTGTTTATTGTTTTTAGGAGCATTTACCTGTGTGTGATAACAGATAAGATTTAAGTCTAATTTTTGTTTATCCAGAATTCCCACTCTCTTAAGTGCTAACTCTAAACTTTTTCCAATTCCATCTCATCTGTTGTAGAATCTACATACGCATGAAAGAAACAGGAAAGGGAAAACTTTACTGCATTCATTGACAGCTATTGGAAAGTGCTTATTGGTAACAAGTATATTTGGTTGTCCTTCACAGGGACCCAGCAGAGATATATACACATATATATATATATATATATATATATATACACACATATATATTAATCTCAGGTTTTGTACCATCACAAAAGAATGCCTTTCTGTTTATATGTATGATGTAGCAAAGCAAGAAGAAGATGCAACGATATATGAAACGGGTTGGGGAATAAGGCAGAGAGATTTGCACCACTTTGAAGCTCACCTCTGCCTCAAGCAGTCCTACGAGCCACAGGATTTTCACTAGACACCAATCTGAAGGGGAGGGGATGCTGTAGCCTTCTGTACGCTGGCTGCTATGTGCCACTTTGGGGATTTGACTGTCTCCCTGATTCAGGACAGGAAAATGCATGGCACTTAGGATCACAGCCTGTGGGAGTGGCTGCTCTGGGAAGGCGATCTCACATTAGACAGATGCTTAGACATGGGGTGTGCAACAGAAGCCTCAAGAGGAAACTATGAAAGAACTAGGAAGCACAACACCCTCTGAAAGTAAAGGCAGTCAGACAACAGCAAAGGAGAGCAGGGGGGCAGGATTCCATAACAATAGTTAGACACATTTGTGAGAGACAGCATGAGTGGGTAAAAGAGAAGAGCGAAGAATTGGGCAAGATGAACCATTTTAGTTGTGTATGTAACAGCGGAGGAAGGTCTCAGAAAGATTCAGTTAGACTTGTACAAGAGAGGGAGGGCACATCAGACAGCAGTAATGGCATCTTGACTCTCTCCTTGAGTCCAAGAGCACATCAGGTTCAGGCTGCTGAGAAAGGAAAGCATCAAGGGACAATGACAACCTTCATGCGTGCAAGAATGTCAATGGAGAAATATTCATTGGATATCTCCTTGCAGCCAAGGGACTGAAAGCATCTCTCAACAAGATCAAGACAGTCAGAGACACGCCAGCTCCAGTGTATGTGAAAAGGGTGCAGCACTTCATAGAATGATACATTTTCTGTCCAAGTTTTGTCCGCACCTGGCTGCAGTAGCTAAACCTACATGTCAGCTCACAAGAGGAGATGTTAAGTGGCACAGGGCAGGTTCCCAAGAGCAAGCATTTGACATGCTGAAACAAATGATAACAGAAGCGCTTGCCCTGAAGTACTGTGTTCCAGGATAGCCACTGACACTCCTGTGTGATGCATCAAAGAAAGGATTGGGTGTAGCAATTTTGCAGGAGCAGCCAGTCGCTTAGGCCAACAGAGCCCTATCAGAGACTAAACAGGGATATGCCCAAATGGAAAAAGAGTTTCTGTCTGTGGTCTTGGGAGTGGAGTGAATCCATCAATACACCTTTGGCCACCCAATAATAGGGCAATCATACCATAGACGCTGTCATAAATATAAAGGGAAGGGTAAACACTTTTAAATCCCTCCTGACCAGAGGAAAAACCCTTTTACCTGTAAAGGGTTAAGAAGCTAAGAAAACCTTGCTGGCACCTGACCAAAATGACCAATGAGGAGACAAGATACTTTCAAAGCTGGAGGGGGGGAGAAACAAAGGTTCTTTCTGTCTGTGTTGTTTTTTGCCAGGACCAGAGAAGGAATGCAGGTCAGAACTCCTGTAAAGGGCTAATGAGCAATCTAGTTAGATATGTGTTAGATTCTGTTTTGTTTAAATGGCTGATAAATAAGTTGAGCTAAATGGAATGTATATTCCTGTTTTTGTGGCTTTTTGTAACTTAAGGTTTTGCCTAGAGGGATTCTCTATGTTTTGAATCTGATTACCCTGTAAGGTATTTACCATCCTGATTTTACAGAGGTGATTCTTTTACTTTTTTTTCAATTAAAATTCTTCTTTTAAGAACCTGATTGCTTTTTCATTGTTCTTAAGATCCAAGGGTTTGGGTCTGTGTTCACCTATACAAATTGGTGAGGATTTGTATCAAGCCTTCCCCAGTAAAGGGGATGTAGGGTTTGGGAGGATTTTTTGGGGGAGAAAGACGTTTCCAAGCGGGCTCTTTCCCTGTTATATATTTGTTAGATGCCTGGTGGTGGCAGCAATAAAGTCCAAGGGCAAAAGGTAAAATAGTTTGTACCTTGGGGAAGTTTTAACCTAAACTGGTAAAAATAAGCTTAGGTGGGTTTTCATGCAGGTCCCCACATCTGTACCCTAGAGTTCAGAGTGGGGAAGGAACCTTGACAGATGCCCCAGAAGTTAATCATGGCAAACCAGCTCCTTAGTGCTTGTTGCAGGGTTGGTACACCCCGTCACCCTTTGGGGGCAGGGGAGAGTGCTTTACAGACCCACAGATGAGTCTGTAGGGCTGCCCCTGACCTTGAGGCTGCATGGCCTATTGGCCTTAGTCAAAAGCCCGGCCCTTGCTATTGGGGCAGTGCAGCCTAGTGGCCAGAGTCAACAGTACTGGTGAGCTGGGCCATCACCTTGGGGTGGGTGGTGGCCAAGGTAGGTTGACCCGGGCTCTCTTTCTCCGCCAGGTCCCAGCCATGGGCTCTGTCAGTGGCAGGGTTGCCAGCCACCAGCTTGGCAGGGATCCTACCAAAACACGCTGAGTTAGTCTCTGATTGTATAAGATTCCCAGCAATGTTCCCCTGGATCACCTCCTACCCAATTCTCTGCAGTTTGCTGTCTCCTGGTCCCCACGGTCTCTTCATTCTCTGTAGCATCCTGAGCCTGTGGGGTCAGTGCTTGTCTCCATCTGGCCGGTCTCCACATTCTGGAGTGCAGGAGATCCTCCCACAGGAGCCAGCAGCGCACCTCCTTCCTTGCCAGCAGTCTGCCCAGACTGAGCAGTTCTGCTTCCTTTTATACCCTGTCTCCAGCTGGAGCATGCCCAGCAATGCCGCAGGGGCATGGCTTCTTTGGCCCAAAGATAAGGATTAATCCCTGCTGCACCAGTATTGGGCTGGTACACCCTATCACAGTGCTCTAAAGAGATTGCAGTGTGTATTGATGCACCTGCAGCACTATCAGATGATTACTAGTACTAGCTGACACCCTGAACAGAGCATATGTACCCATCATCAGTGAGCTGGGGGAAGGAGATCAGGGCATTGAATCCATTGACACGCTGCACCATCTCCCAGTTTCAACAGTGAAAGTGATGGAAATCAGAGAGGCTATGAAAAAACCCAAAACATTCAGTTACAGGCATACAAGAGTACAGTGCTAGCAGGGTGCCAGGAGACCAAAGCCCAGTATGGGGAATGGGGTGGGGAGAGGGGAGGAAGACCATATTTTCAAATTAAAGATGAGCTGATTGTGCTGGATGGAATTGTATTTCGGGGACAAAGAGCTGTTGTCCCCTCTCATTACATAAGGATGTTATGCAAAAAATAAATGCCTTACACCTGGGCATTTACCTCTGTCCTAGTCTTGTGTGATCCTGAGAGGAATGGATAAACAACTCCACTCCTTGCTAGAAGGGAGTGGAATACCTACCAGCAGAAAGAGACTTTTCCTGGATGATCTACCCAGCTAACCATGAGAAAAGATGGGAACAGACTTATACCTTCAATGGAAAGCAGTACTTTATTATAGTAGACTGCTATTCACATTTTTGGGAGGTTGATGCCCTGATACAAAAAGCAGGCCAGTGATTGGAAAACCAAAGGCCCATTTTGTGAGTGATGGCTTTCTGGGCACTGTATTCACTAATAACAGACCGCCAAGGCATTTGAACACAAATGAGAGTTTGACCACCACATCTCCTCTCCAGCATACCCAGAGATAATGGTAAGGTGGAATCAGCTGTGAAAACATCTAAGATACTGTTATACAAGGCTGTTTCTGCTAGTTCAGACCTTTTGTTAACATTTTTGGAACACAGGAATACTCCCATCACAGAGAAGCCAAAGTAATCCAGTGCAGGCACTGCTGGGATGAAGAACTAAAACTCTGTTACCAATGAGGGGAGACTGGTTGCAATCAGGATGGAAATATTGCCAAGAGCAGATGGCCAACAAGCAAGGAAAGCAGACACTAGAGTATGACAGGTCATCCATGGACTTTCTGGCCCTGGAGACAGACACTCCTGTGAGGATACATCCATTGGAGAGCCACTAGAAGGAGTGGCCTAAAGGAGTAGTGGGTGTGGGTGTGCAGTGGTACCCAGGTCATATGAGGTGACTACACAAGAGGGAAAAGTGATCTGAAGGAACAGGGGGCACTTATGAGCCAGCAGACATAACACCCAGAGAAAACCTACAGCGATCCAGTGATCACCTAAGAACAGAGAGACAGAGAACAAGCTAGAGGCCATTCCCAGAGGGAGGGAGGAAACTCCACAGAGAGAGAGTTTGCTAGACTGGGAGATAGAGAGCGATATCAGCTGAGTCTGTGGTAAAGACAAGACTCCAACTTGTCTGGGTTCTAGTAACCTCTGGCCCTAGAGACATGAGGTGGGGGGTCTGGGCATCAGTTGTGTTTTTAATGTTCACATTAAAATGTTTGTAAAGTAGGGAAGATGTAGCAAGATCAGTGGAACTTCAATCCAAGGGTCAATGTTCCCTGCAGGGACTGCTATCGAGGGCCTGAGGGACACCAGTGGAACAGGGAATGTGGGGAGTTAGGCTGGAAGCAACTCAGCCAAGTGGATAGAGCATTCCACAGAATTTAATAAAGTATCACTTGTTGAACTTAACCTGCACTCAGCTTCACTCTGTGTGAACAAAACAGGGGCTCAGCAGGCCCATCCTGCAATTGTTCCTCCCAGCAAATGGGACTTGTTATGGCATTGGACACAGGAACTGAAAACTGCCTCTGCTGGCAGCCATGCACCATGGAGAAAAAGGAGAAAAGAGCCTGACATAAAAGTATAGAAGTGAGGAGTTGTCAATAGCTGGCAGAGGTATGGGAGCAGGAGGCAAAGGACAGGGGAAGGAGCCCTGGGCATGGAGGAGAAAATGGAAGGGAAGACAGGAACGGGAGTGAGGCTGGGGCAGCTGGGTTTAGGGGACACTCACCTCCTGAACTGGGACTGGCCCCCAAGTCTCAATATTCCTCTGTTGTCAACAAATAACTACGAA
This sequence comes from Eretmochelys imbricata, assembly GCF_965152235.1. Classification (NCBI taxonomy): domain Eukaryota; kingdom Metazoa; phylum Chordata; order Testudines; family Cheloniidae; genus Eretmochelys; species Eretmochelys imbricata. The sequence continues at coordinate 24,562,589 of NC_135582.1, forward strand.
ACCCACTGGTAAAGTAACTATCTTACACCCCTGTCATAAATATAAAGGGAAGGGTAACCACCTTTCTGTATACAGTGCTATAAAATCCCTCCTGGCCAGAGGCAAAATCCTCTTACCTGTAAAGGGTTAAGACACTCAAGTAACCTAGCTGGTACCTGACCAATAAGGGGACAAGATACTTTCAAATCTGGGGGGGGGGGGCTTTGTCTGTCTGTCTGTCTGTGTGATGCCTCTGCCTGGGGACAGATCAAGAAAGCAAGCAATTCAACTCCTATAGAATTAGTAAATAATCAAGCTAGAAAATACGTTTGATTTTGCTTTTGTTTTGACTTGTAAAATTCGCTGTGCTGGAGGGAATGTGTGTTCCTGTTTTTGTGTCTTTTTGTAACTTAAAGTTTTGCCTATATTTTGAATTGGACTGCCTGCGAGATTATCTTCCATTCTAATTTCACGGAGGTGCTTCTTTTAGCTTTTTTTCTTTCTAATAAAGCTCTGTTTCTTTTAAGAGCCTGACTGATTTCTCTATGATCCTAAGACCCAGGGGTTTGGGTCTGTGATCACTTTGTAACCAATTGGTTAGGAAATTATTCTCAAGCCTCCCTAGGAAAGGGGGTGTAAGACTTGGGGGAATATTTTGGGGGAACAGGATCTCCAAGTGGTCCTTTCCCTGATTCTTTGTTAAATCACTTGGTGGTGGCAGCATACCCCCAAGGGCAAAAAGTTTTTGCCTTGGGGAAGTTTTACCATAAGCTGGTAGAAATAAGCTTAGCGGGTCTTTTGTGCTGGTCCCCAAATCTGTACCCTAGAGTTCAGAATGGGGAGGGAACCCTGACAACACCTCTAGTGGCTGGTCCATGTAGTGGATAACAATCTACTATTGCTGCCCACTATTCCATCAGCTGAAGTGGCAGAGGTCTGCTATGGACCTGATGATGCTTGATGTGCAGTTCAATATGGTTCCATGTGATGGAATTTCAATTTGATTTTTAAAAACATAGAAAATTATGTACAAAAAAACCTGTTAAAAGAACATTGTTTGCAAAGTCAAGCACCCAGAGTTATGAAATTAAAGAATTAAGGTTGCCCATGAAACTCAATTCAGCCCCTTTGGGTGTTTGTTTTTAACTACATGCTCACATACAAACCTTTTCCACAACACTCTGGTGAGCTGATTTCCCAGAATGGGTGCCACTCAGGAAATGAAGCAGGGCTGTGTAGTTAACAAGGCTGCCTTGTTTGTTGTAAAAGCTGGAAGGTGAGTAGTGAAAGAGACAAGGACTGGCAGGAGGAGAAAGGATGGGCTCATGAGTAAGGAACTTGACTGCAACTCTGGAGAATTGGATTCTAGCCCTGTCTCTGCCACGGAGTTCCTAAGTGGTACTGAGAAAGACATTTAAACCACAGTTATCACAGGAGGCCACTAACTATGTGTTTCTTGTTTTCTAACTTCCCAACCTGAGACACCTAGAACAAGATTTGTGGCAGTGCTGAACACTCACAACTGCTACAGGAGTCAATTGGAGCTGTTCTTTGAATGCTAAATACGCTGAAGAATCAGGCCATAAGTGGCTCAAGTAGGGCACCCAAATTTCAACCTCTGGAACCAATCCAAAGAGGTACTTAGGTTCCTAAACCCAGATTTAAGCATCAAAGTCTGTGGTTGGGGCACATAGGTCCAAGTTTTAGGCTCTACTGCAACTCACAAAACTCCCACCATAGTTAGCTAAACTCATTCACTGCCTAAGTTTTCAGGGTAAAAGTTTCATCAGCACCTAAGTTTCTGCCTCTGGCAGGAATGCAAATACTTAGCACCCACCTAAGCCCCAGAACAATCCACAAGCCGGGGAAGCTCAGCATATCCCCACTATCTTATATGTGGGGCCTGATCCAGTAGGTGTGCTCAGAGGCCACCTCCTAGATTGGGTCCAATTTAAAATCTGGGGGTAGGGGTGCTTCCACCCACATTATTACTTTCAGCCCAGTGGTTAGAACACTTGCCTACAATTTGGGACACCCATGTTCAAAACACTCCCTTTCCCTAGACTGATTGGAGAAAGGAGTCTCCCACATCTCTCACGCAAGTGCACTAATTACTATGGGATATTCTCCTGTTAAACCTGCTCCACTGTGTATATATAATTAAAGAGTGAGTGGTATCGGTAGACTGGACCCTGTGTCTACCATGTGGGTGCCCTAACCACCAGGTCATCATTTATATCTTTCTGGCCCAGTGACTAACTGTTTATTCACAATGGAACAACTGCAACAAAAGAGAGCAATGGAACACCTTCTCCTTGCTAGTATCCCATAGCTCAGTGGTTAGAGCACTTTTCTGAGGGGCAGGAGATTCCCTATTCAAATCTTTTCTCTACCTCAGGGGTGTGTGTGTGTGCATAAATGGAAAGTGGGTCTCCTGCGTCCCAGGTAAGTGCTCTAGCCACAGGGCTCAAAGTTAAAAGGTGGGTGGCACCACCTCCTCCTCCTGTAGAGATTTTGTATAAAGCAAGGCAGGTGCCTAACTCATTTCTGCCAGAAACAACTTAGGCACCTAAGTTCCGTGTTTCCAGGAGAGGGGTTCCCATTTGTGGACCACTATTTCCACCTGAGTAGCAGGGGTTAGTGGGTACTCTTCTTGTTAGCATGTCCCATTGGCTAGCACAGGGGGCTCCTCTCCTAGCTTGCTGGCCTTTTGATTCTAAGGTAACCAATAAGAACCTAGGTGCATAACTCTGGCTTTATGGATCACATTGTTGTTCCTGGCATCTAAAAGTTAGACACCACAAGGCTCAGCATTACAACGCCTAAGTCCCTTTGTGGACCCAGGCCTCTGTGCCTCCATTTCCCATCTGTAAAATGGGAGTAAAACCACCTCATCTCACACATGTGTTGTGAAGGTAAATTCATTATTACTGGGGAAACACTTTTGTGAATGCACCATAGCCACACCATTGAGGAAATTATTAATTGTTAATGTATTGAATGCAGGGTTTGAGTGGTGTGCAGTAAGTAAAGCCTAGGAACACACATTGAATGATGAAGATCATCAGAAATATTGAAGAACTATCCATTCAGTGAGCCCCATCCATCCTAGGCACTGAAGGAGGCAGAGACCCTATGGAAAAAGCAGTATGTGGTTATGTCATTAAAAACTGTATCTTAGTGCATATGCACAAGAGACAACCTTAATTCTGGGCATTTCTTAAATTTGGAGTGCTTCATTTTAAAACGTTCATGTTTTTAATGTAGGTATTTTTTTGGGGGGGATGCGTGTGTGGCTACATATACACATATGAATACACACACACACACAAGGGGACTATATATATTAATAAGTGTGTCTTTTCATTCAGGGGCCATGTCTCCTATTAAAGTATGCTGTTGAGTCAAGTAATCTATATTCAAAAAAGTAAAAATACATTATCCTGACCACAGTTAATTTCCAATTTACTAAAGCATGTTTTCATCTCAGGCAATATGAGCACCTAGATTCTACAATGGTTTGTGGTCTGTAAATACATATATAGTAAAGATTATAGGATGTAGCGATTATAGGATGCTTATAGTACGCACATGCTTTCCGAGGCTGAAATTGCTGTTATAGTGGTGGAACACATCTTTTAAAATGGTGGGCTGTTCTTTTTAATCCCATTCTCTACCAAATTCTATTCACCCTTCCCTAGAATCTTAGCTGTGTTGCCATTACATATTTTGAAATTAATAATTACAGATTGGAATAATAAAATAATAATAATAATAATAGTAATTAATAATAATTAGTTATAGCCACACACTGCATTTTTATTTTATTTGGAAGGCATAAACTGAAACTCTGAGATAATGTTCAGGATTACACTAAACCTGTTTACAACAACATGAGTTCAAATTTTCCATAGCTTTTATTTGTTCTCTTCTGAGAGTGTATAAATTGCATCATGCCTTTAACTACATTTTCCCCCTTGTTTCTGCACCTCCTTTGTGCTTATAACTACTACATTACAATTTCCCCTTGGATGCTAACATCATTTATTGAAAGATCCCCATAATCTACAACAGATTTTGTTTGTTGATTTTTTTTTCTAAAACCAGCTTTATGGGTCTTATATGTGGCTTTTAATGCTTTTTGTACTCTTACCTCTGACATAGGGCCAGGTTTTTTTTCTTATTCACAAATATGACACATTCTTTCCAAAATCATTTAAGGAGTGACTCAAACCATGGAGTTGATGTGAATCTCATGAAAAATAAAACTGAAATCTGGGTTTGTTTGTGTCTTGGCACTACTAGTTTCAAGGTAGAAATAGGGTCCTTAACTCGATTCTGAGTTATATTCTGGCCTCTTTATGCTGCTCAACCAGCATAAAAAAAAACATAAAGCTGCTCCAGGTAGACTTGGGGCATCTCCACAGCATAGGGGGTATCCATGTGTGGCAAAAATCTGGCTCTATTTTCTCATCAGCATGGGTGGAAATGAACAGAAGATGCTTATTGCTTCCCACTGTTGTAGTTATGGATGGGGATCTGCTGTCCACCAGCCCATCCCAGTACTTCTTAGAAGTTCTAGGATTGACCAACAGTTCTCCTAGACAATTGGTGCTGTGATGCCACCCTAGAGCTATGGTCTACCTTCCTCCACCCCCTTACAATCTGTAACCAGCTCTGATGGCTGGCCCCCCTTAAACGCATTGAAGCAACTAGGAACTTTTCATTCGCCTATAATCCCGATTCAGAAAATCACCTAAGCATCTGACTTTATTGTTGTCCTTAGCTCTTTGCAAAACAAAAAGTCTTCCTTTATTTCCTTATTCCACATATACTAAACATAGGCAAGTAAATGGGACATTTTTAAAATGTCTGTGAAGTCATCTAGTTGTACAGCAAAATCATTGTCATACAGCTGATCAATACACTGAGAAACTATGTCTTCTGACATGGAAATGATCCATCGTTTGACAGTGTCATTTGGCATTGGTATTTTTGTCAGTACCCTTGGCCTTCTCCTCTCCAACACTTCCTTTGTTATTTCAATAACATATGGCATTATCAAAATCTCAGCAATCGTATGTGATTTTTGTTTTGTTTTAGCAATTTTCTGCCCTGCTATGTAGGATGACCTTAAAAGCTTTTTATCTACCATAGTTGTGGATTTCATTACTGCTTTAGTACCAAGCAGTTCCTTGGCCTTTTGCTCAAAAATGAATGGTGCTTATCCTTATAGATGTCATGTTTTGTAATTAAATGACTCTGTAATTTGGAGGGTTTCAAACATTCAATGGAGAGTACTTGTGCATAAATTACACATTGCAGTTGAGGTATATCTCCCCTTCCGGAACAAATAAAACTGAAATTCAAATAACTGTCTTCATATTTCCTGTATTTTGTGAGGTTAATAGCGGCTTTATGTTTCTTACTCACATCACCTCCTGGATGTTCTTCAGCAATTATGGTGGTTGAACTCGTTGAAAAAAGTTTGGTGTCATCGCCGTGTGGGTTTTGTTGTTTTGAAGCTGATGGCTGAATTAAAAATGTATCCAGATCTGATATTTGTTTACTCTTACAAAATTTTCCCTTGTGCTGTGTAACTTGTCCTGCTCCTGTTGAAATAGCTCCTTTACAACCAGCAAGGGGAGCTAGCTAATTTGCAAGACTGGCGTCAGATTCACTGGGCTGAGGGCAGAAATCAAGAAGTGAGCCCTCGCATGTGAAGTCTTGGGGTGTAGAGCCAGAGCTGGGCCAGAAGGCGTTAAGGCTGACCTACAGACTGGGTGACCCCCACCCCGGGGGCTGACTCGGAAGTCTGAGCCCCACCTTCCGGGCAGGAAGCCAGGGCTTGAGCTTCAGCCCCGCTGCGGGGTGGGGCTTCAGCCAGTGGGGCACCTAACTTCAGAACTGCGGCTCCCTGCTTTAGCCCCACGATGTCACTGGGTCTCACGGCTCCAGAATTCAATCCTGGTGCCCAGTTTTAGCCCTGCAGGGGCACTCGAGCTCTGGGTTTCAGTCCCACAGCAGCACTAGGGCTCAGTGCTTCAGTCTCATAGGAGCTCGAGGCTTTAGTCTGGGCATCCCGGCTGCAGCCCTGCAGCAACATTGGGGTTGGGGCTTCAATCTGTTGTTCCCAGCTTCAGCCCAGCGGCAGCACCAGGGCTCAGGGCTTCAGCCTGTGGCACCAAGGCTAGGAGCGTCAGCCCCACAGTGGCACCGGGACTCAAGGCTTCAGCCCGTTACTCCCGGCTTCCATCTAGTGGCGGCACCAGGGCTCTGGGTTTCAGCCCCCAGCTCCCCGCAGTTGCCCCACAGTGGACCCGGGTTCATGGCTTCAGCCCTGCAGCTCCTGGCAGCTGCCCTTCTGTGGCCCCAGGGCTTGGGGCTTCAGCCCCTAAGTTCCCGGCAGCTATCGTACCATAGTACCGGGGCTCGGAGCTTTAGTACATGGCTAGGGGTTGCAACCCCACAGCTCCCGGCTGCAGCCCTACCATGGCACCAAGGCTCAGGGCTGAAGCCTGCTGCTCCTGGCAGCTGCCCCTTGGTGGCACTGGTGCTTGGGGCTTCAGTCCCTCAGCTTACAGCAGCTGCCCAGCAACAGCACCAGGTTTCATGGCTTCAGTCCCTCAGCTCCCAGGAGCTGCCCTGCTGCAGCACTGGGGCTTGGGGCTTTAGTACAGGGCTCAGGGTTAAAACCCTGCAGCTCCCGGCTGCTGCCCCATTGCAGCACCGTGACTTGGGGCTTCAGCCCCACAGAGGCTGTTGGAGGGGAACGTTGGGGCTCCAGGCTTCAGACACGGGGCCCTGTGGACCCCCTGAAAGGGCTTGCGGACACCTAGGGGGCTGCGAATCCCCGGTTGAGAACCACTGGGCTAGAGATAATTCTACTCAGAGACAAATGGACCTTTGCAACTTGCTGATCCAAACCATGAGGTGGGTTTTGTGGGTGAAGGAGTTGGTGCAGTCATGCCAGTTAAGGGCACCCAAAAAAGTTGCATTTAGTTTTCCAAGGGTGCTGGGTGGACACTCACACCAATTTAGGTTAGGGACCTTAGCTATACTGAATCTGGTCCTTATTGTTGTTGTTAACCATCTGGCAAAAGGGTTAAATCTAAATGGGTTTCACTGTAGTGCATTTTAGGTTAAGTTTGGAATACATCTTTCATTGTAAGAAATGGCTGATTTGTTATAAATATTCTATTGTTATGATGTTTTATAGATTCCAAGGCCAGAAGGAACCATAATGAGCAGCTAGTCTGACCTCCTGTATAACACAGGATAGAGAACTGCACCAAAATAATTCTTAGAGCATGCCTTTTGGAAAAACACCCAAGCTTAAAAATGTCAGCAATAGAGAATCCACCATAACCCTTGCTAAATTGTTCCAACGGTTAATCACCCTTACCGTTAAATATATGCATCTTATTTCCAGTCTGAGTTGGTTTAGCTTAAGCATCCAGCCCATTGACACATATTATACCTTTCTCTGGTAGAGTGAAGAGTCCGTTATCAAACATTTGTTCCCCATGTAGGCGCCTATAGACTGTAATCAAGTCACCCCTTAATCTTCTCTTTCTTAAAATAAAGAGATTGAGCTCCTTGAGTCTTTCACTATAAGGCAGATTTTCTAATCCTTTAATCATTCTTGGGACTCTTCTCTGAATGAATCCACGCTAATTTATCAACATCCTTCTTGAATTGTGGACACCAGACCTGGACAAACTATTCCAGCAGTGGATGCATCAGTGCCAAATACAGAGGTAAAATAACCTCAGTACTACTAGTTGAGATTCCCCTGTTTATGCATCCAAGGATTGCATTAGGCCTTTTGACCACAGCATCACAGTGGGAACTCATTTTCAGCTGATTATCCCCCATCACTGCTTCCCAGGTTAGAGACCCACATTCTTTGTCCTACATGTATATATTTACATTTAGCTGTATTAAAGTGCATATTGTTCGCTTTTCCAAGTGACCCAGATTGCTCTGCATCAGTGATCTGTCCTCCTCTTCATTATTTATCACTCCACCATTTTTTGTGTCATCTGCTAACTTTATAAGTGATGGTTTTATTTTTTTCCAGGTCATTGATACAAATGTAGGTCCAAGAACAGGTCCTTACTGGACCCCACTAAAAAGCACACCTGCTCAGTGATGATACCCCATTTATAACTACATTTTGAGACCTATCTGTTAGCCAGCTTTTAATCCATTTAATGTGTGCCATGTTGATTTTCTAGTTTTCTAACCAAAATGTAATCGGGTACCAAGGCAAATGCCTTACAAAAGTCTAAGTATATTACACCAGTGCTATTACCTCTATCAACCAAATTTGTAGTCACATACAAAAAAGATACTGTTTGTTTGACAGGATCTATTTCCATCAACCCATGTTGACTGGCATTAATTATAGTATCCTCATTTTATTCTTTATTATTTGAGTCCTGTATCAGACGTGCCATTATTTTGCCTGGGATCAATGTCAGACTGACAGGCTGATAATTACCCAGGTCATCACCTCTACCCTTTCAAAATATTGGCATGACATTAGCTTTCTTCTTCCAGTCTTCTGGAACTTCCCCTGTGTTCCAAGATGTAATGAAAATCCACATTAATGGTCCATCAAGCTCCTCCACCAGCCTTTTTAAAATTCTTGGATTCAAATTATCTGGACCTGCTGATATTTAAAAAGTCTAACTTTAGTAGCTACTGTTTAATATCCTCCTGAGATACTAGTGGATGGAAAGGGTAGGGTGTTCATCATCATAGGACATAAGTACATAATCTTTTTCCTCCAATATGGAACAGAAATATTTACTGAACATGACTGCCTTCTCTGCATTATTATTGATAATTCTATCATTTGCATCTAGTAATGTACCAATAACATTGTTAAGATTCCTTCTCTTCCTAATATACTTTTAAAACTCTCCTTATTGTCCTCAGCTCTTTAATTGTATATATTGGTATTTGTGTAGGCAATACAATAATGGGGGAAATCAGTGTTCATAGAGAGGGATTTATCGCTAAGTGGCACAAAGGAACTCAATTTTCCAGTAGTTAACTCTCTCTCTCTCTTTCTCTCTCTCTCTCTATATATATTATAAATCTGAAGAATGATTACATTTTATTCTGAATGTTGTTAAATGCAAGTGTATGGATTTTTTTGTCAACAGTCTAGAAGTTATTAATGTTTGGAAGCCAGCTGAAAAGTGGAGGAAGTAAGGACTGATGTGTGTTCACATTGCATGTCCCAGGCCTGCCTCCACACGATAGCAAGGTATAGGATTCTTACAGGAGTTTCAGAGATATACATACTTCACTTCACATGTCTGGGGAGGAGCAAAGTGCTATTTGTTTACAGTCTCTTGTTCTAATCACATAATTATATTCTTTGATGGCAGACATCTGACAAAGCCACTGAAAGTAAATACAGCAAACTTGTAACTCTGCCTCCAGCTATTATCTCTCATCACCACTCTTGTGCTTTCTCCTAGAAGATAAAGACAGCCATGTGTGTGCAAAGCTATCATTTTACCTTAGTGGATTGTGCCACCACAATTATCTCATTGAAATAAGAAAGTAAACTGGTTGTTGTGGAAACAGAGGGCATGCAAATGGCAGGTAATAGAGCAGACCTAATTAGTTTTAAGTACCTGTAATCCTAGGAGATTTTACCTTGTGATAAAAGCTAGGAAAAGTCCCTCAGGTATGAGTAATTGGTCCCCAGCCAGGTTGGCTGTGTATCAGGTGTAGCGTGTCAGCTCTGCTGAATGCAGCCTATTGATTCAGAAATGCCTATATTTTCTGCCACAAATTGAATTTAAATTGCTTACATGAGGGAGACATCTGGCATGTTAAAGTTTACCTGTTTCATATTTCAAAATAATTTTCTCCAGCAACAAATCAGTTGGAAATAGTTCACTTAACATTTTGTTTCTTTTAGAAATAAACCAACCAGCACATTCATTTTAAAGATACAGACCTGTTCATTTAAAAATGGAAAATGATGCAAACAAACACATATAATGTCAAATTGCACATGTCCCAGTTCAAGGCAACGGCACCTGTATTACCCCTGCACTGACCACCATGGACATCCCCTTTAGGCTCTCAGCTTCTCAGCCCTCACCTAGCCTGGGCAGAGATCTACATCTCTCTCTCTCTCTCTCTCTCTCTCCCCCTCTCTTGATGGGGGTTTTACAGGCTGCACTGTTCCCTGTCTGCACTGTGCAGCAACCTAGACTGCAACCTAGACTGATTAGAGAGGCCAGAATCTGCTCTTTGCTTAGAAGGCTATAAACAGCTGTAACTGCCAATAATCACAAGTTACCACACAGCTCTTTCTAAGCAAGCACATTTACTCTTAAGGTGAAAGCATTACAGAGAAGACATATTAAAAACAATAGAATAATCTATACACATACTAATAAGCTTACCAGAGATCATCCCCAACTCCAGCCAGGGCTCTGGCAGAAGTTAGTTCTTCAAATCCCACAAAGCATTTTTTTCTGTGATTACAAATTCATATCAGCCTTCACTTAGACCTCACACCCCCATGAATAGTTCAGTCTTTTCTTTATGCGGCTTGGGCCTGTCATCTGGAGATTCTGGGAACAGGTAATCAGCAGGCACTGGTCCTCTCCTCGGGGTCACATTAAATGACTTAAAAAGCTGGCTAGCTGATAGGTCTCAAATGCTGGGTTTTTTTGGCATAACTAGAGATAGGAAATTTCATTCACCTTCCCCTAGAGATTCCCCAGGCAAACCACTTTACTTGTTTATCCCAAAAGTACAGCCCTTTGAAGTTCATAACACTTCCCAGGGTTCATATCTCATCTCCCTCCTAGAGAGGTTACATAAATTCTGGCCCACAATAATATATACCTTTGCATTTAAAACAATGCACTCCAAAGATATTTAAATTTAATTCAATAAGGTTTTTCAAGGATATTACAGGAAATTACCATATCTGTCACAGCACATATATTACATTTCACATTGGAGGGGGGAGGAGGGATAGCTCAGTGGTTTGAGTATTGGCCTGCTAAACCCAGGCTTGTGAGTTCAATCCTTGAGTGTGCCATTTAGGGATGGGAGGCAAAAATTGGTGTTTGGTCCTGCTTTGAGCAAGAAGTTAGACTAGATGACCTCCAGAGATCCCTTCCAACCCTGATATTCTATGATTAAAATAATAGAATGATAACGTACAGATTAAATATATCTACAGTGCCTTTATTCCCACAGAGCATAACAACTTTCTTTTTAACTTGATTAGTAAAACAACATATTAGCACTAACAATCTAGTTCATTTTCAAAAAATCCTGGGCTAAATAACTGCCTTTTATTTCATTTCCAGTGAATTTGTAGCTAAATTCATACACTGTTAGTAAAGGCATGCATATATTCTGCATTTGGATGTTAATAATTGTGATCTAATGCGTTCAGAGCACTAATTAGAGAAGCTAGGATGTAGGATGACAAAATTTCTGTTTATCTTTTGAATAAGGAACAGGTTCTTTCCATGAGTTTCACATTTCTACTGACCCCATCCACCAAGGTCCTGGATCAGACTAGGAGAGTGGCAGCACTACTTTCAACACTGCTCTTCTATCAGTTACTTGAAGTGCTAACTCCCAGCCTGTATGGTGAAACCTACTGTCTCCATAAAAAGAAAAGGAGGACTTGTGGCACCTTAGAGACTAACCAATTTATTTGAGCATAAGCTTCCATGAGCGACAGCTCACTTCATCGGATGCATACTGTGGAAAGTATAGAAGATCTTTTTATACACACAAAGCATGAAAAAATGGGTGTTTACCACTACAAAAGGTTTTCCTCTCCCCCCACCCCATTCTCCTGCTGGTAATGGCTTATCTAAAGTGATCATTCTCCTTACAATGTGTATGATAATCAAGTTGGGCCATTTCCAGCACAAATCCAGGTTTTCTCCCCCCCTCCCCCACACAAACCCACTCTCCTGTTGGTAATAACTTATCTAAAGTGATCACTCTCCTTACAGTGTGTATGATAATCAAGGTGGGCCATTTCCAGCACAAATCCAGGGTTTAACAAGAAAGTCTGAGGGGGGGACGGGTAAGAAAAAACAAGGGGAAATAGGTTACCTTGCCTAATGACTTAGCCACTCCCAGTCTCTATTCAAGCCTAAGTTAATTGTATCCAATTTGCAAATGAATTCCAATTCAACAATCTCTCGCTGGAGTCTGGTTTTGAAATTTTTTTGTTGTAATATCGCAACTTTCATGTCCGTAATTACGTGACCAGAGAGATTGAAGTGTTCTCCGACTGGTTTATGGATGTTATAGTTCTTGACATCTGATTTGTGTCCATTTATTCTTTTACGTAGAGACTGTCCAGTTTGACCAATACCCATTTTTTTATGCTTTGTGTGTATAAAAAGATCTTCTATACTTTCCACAGTATGCATCCAATGAAGTGAGCTGTAGCTCACGAAAGCTTATGCTCAAATAAATTGGTTAGTCTCTAAGGTGCCACAAGTACTCCTTTTCTTTTTGTGAATACAGAGTAACAAGGCTGTTACTCTGAAACCTACTATCTCCATGTACTTACAGTCATGAATACTTTTAGTAGTGAGGAGTATGAAGCTACTAGACCAGTCAGCCATTCCAAGAGCTGACCTTTAGTTCTCTGAAAATCCAAAATGAGAACGCATATTCCATATTGAAGCATATGTAATCTTCTTTAATGTTAACAGGAAATATGTGTGTGTGTGTATTATGTGAATAAAGACAAAAAGAGAAAAAACACTTGAACTGAGAATGAGAGGTTGAAAATATTCTTGTTTTAATGCTATTATGCATATAGTAACTTTGTTTTCAATGTTTCTAGTTGAATGTTCACAATAACCACTAGCTAATTTATACATCATCCTGCTCATATTTCATTTAAAGAACCTTCACTGCTATTTAGACAACATCTACTTGAAAAGAATGCAAGATACAGGCTACACAGCTGCTTTTTTCTCACTCATTTCACTCAGTTATTGGTTAACTTAGTGGAAAAATGTAAATTTTCCAGGGACTTCAGGTTGGAGGTATCTCAGCCAAGGTGGATGTGTGCTTGACTTGAAGCCTAATTTAACTCCCGTGTAGTATTGATCGTCTTGGACCACCAGGGACCCTTACAATCTTCCTTTGCCAAAGGTAGACAATGGTATGAAAGTAGTGTAATAAATGCCCCTGTCCGGTCCCATGTCGATATACAGCTGCTGCTTTTTTTTTTTTTTTCCATTTGGAGTGGATCAGTATTTCACGTTTATTGTAGTGTGATGAAACACCTTTCAAAATGGCCAGAGGGACACTCAGCAGTAAGTGTTTAGGTAGTACAAATTGGAGTGAAGAGGAGGACAGTTAGCAGGGAATATTTCTGAGGTCAAAGTAGACTGAATAGGAGCTGAATCAGCTAAAAGCGGAGTTAAGAGCTACAGTACCTGCTGCAAAGTAAATATAGATTACATTCCTGAAGACAAATTGATCTACTGGAGCACCAAAAGAGGCATGACAAAAGAATTAAGTATTTCACACTGACATATACACAAAGAAACTTTAAACACAGCAATCAGAGAAGTTTCACCTTGTTAGTGCATGCATAGTCCTCATATGAATATTATTCAATTCCTGGGAAAGATAAAAGGCCCAATGTCAACCCCTGCTGAAGATTCAGAAGCTGTATTTATAAATGTAAGGTCTCTTCTGACTAGTGTTGCTGTCATCAGTACCTGGTTTACAATGGCACCGGTGGTGCTGTGTCCCTGTGCCCCCACTCTGCTCCATGGTCCCATCCCTGCTCAGCCTCTTCCCCCCGAGGCCCTGCCCACTGCTTGCTCCTCTCAGCCCCATCCCTCCCACCACTTGCTTGCTCCTCTTCTCCCTCTTCCTGCCTATGTGAGCAGTGGGGCTTTGCAGGGAAGAGGCTGAGCAGCGGTGGGGCCTCAGGGCAAATCATGGGCAGCATAGGGGGTGGGCCATGGTCCAGGCACCGGGGCCCACAAAAAATTAACCCGGCCTGGCTGTTGTATTATTATTTGACCCACCCAACAGCTAATTACTTTTCATTTACACTAATGCAGAGTGTGATGCACTGGCAACCCAAGTACCAACTCTGGCCAAGGCTGTAAGCATTAGCTAAGAACTGACAGACTCATAGCTGGAAACCAAGCCAGCTCACTAGTATGTTAGTTTTGTTCAAACTAGGTATTGGTTTTATATTATACTTAGTGTTTAGATTCTATGAAATGTTTTTAAGTTGCTGTATGCATTAATCTCACTTGTAATGTCTTTATTCTATGGTACAAGGTAAAATATTGGTTTGTTTTATAGTTGTAAAAATGCCTGCTCTGAATTCAGCTGGGAACAGTGGCTCCTCCTGCCCATCCAGGAGGACTATCAAAAATTAAGTGGGCCATTAAGTAGGATAAAAATGTTATTAAATGCCCAATCCACCTATGAAGAAGTGCATGCAAAAGTCTTCAGCCCATCCATTTGAATGCTGGAAGAAGAAAATAAAAATAGCTAACATGAAGATTTTTCATCTCTTTGCAGTTTGGACTCTTGCAAGAGCTGGAGATAAGAAACAAAAAAGCAGAGATCCCCAGGGCTGACCTGGGTTAAGTCCCAAAAAGACATTCAACGCTGACAGATTACTACATCTCTGTCACCTTTTAGAATCATAGACTGAACTAATTTCTGCCTATACGTTGCTTAAACCTGTAAATAACTCTTATTTATTGTTCCTAGTGAATACACCTTTAGTTAGTTTATTACAAGATTGGCTACCAGTGCTGTTTTTGGTGGGAAAGCTAAGGTACAAATTAATCTGGGGTAAGTGACTGGTCTCTTGGGACTGGAAGCAACCTGAATATGTTGTGATTTTTTTTTTTTGGTGTAAGTAACTATTTATCTCTAAATCTAGCTTGCCTCGATGGTAGGATAGACTGGAGAGCCCCAGGGGACTGTCTGTGACTGCATGGTAAAACTGTTACAGTGGTCTAGGAATTCACATTTGTTACTGTGTTGGTAAAATCTAATTATAGAACATACCACCAGTTTGGGGTATCTGCCCTGCTTTCGACAGTCTGGGCTGAGTTTGGCAGTCTGGTTCTTGAGCCATTCCAGACAGTATGACCATGCAAGTACACCATGCAAGTTGCCCCAGTGTAGGTGAAAGGAAAATAAGGCCCCACAAGTCCACCCAAAGTGACACCTTTTCAGGCATAGCACTTCAAGAGATGATCATGACAAGTGACTCGTGATGGAATGGTGTTGATGCTACTGATGGAAATGAAGTAGCAGCCAATGACAGACTATGGAATGGTCTTGGAATCTGAGTTTATAAATTGAACAGCAAATTAAAGACAGAGGACACAGTTTGTTTACTGCCAGCGGGCTGTAGGATAGAACTGGGCTGTCACAATTAGGAGGAAGATCAAGAACTTGAGAGTGGACGAAGACAGAGTCTGTCTAGCTGGGGAGGGGGCTGGAAGGGAAGAATACATCTCTGAAAGAGAGAAATGGACTTGGAGAAAGCAGTTTTTCCAGAATGGCTGTGGAGTTTTCTTAAGAACATTAGGAGAAATCCTGACTTCGTGGAAGTAAAAGGAAGTTTTATCACTGACTTCAATGGAGCTTCACCCCTGAAGGTTTAAATCCCAGTTAGCCTTAATCCTTTCTTAGTTGAGGATGAAAGTCAGCCGGTGAAAGAAAGTTACCTGTATAGGTTTTGTGGTTGGCGGCATGTGTCATATAACTCATCTAATTCTAATACAATTGCAGCCTTATGAATTTTATCCTCACTTCACTGATCTATCTTCTGTTTCTGGGAATTAGGCACCTAGGACTGGATCCACAAAGAAATTTAGCTGATCCTCAGCATCACCATGACTAACTTTTAAGAGCCTACAAAGTCACTGGGATTACAAAGCCTGAGTTTGATGCCTAGGCTTCCTATATAAGGAATAGGGAGAGAGAGGTGCCTTAGTATGGGATTCCTTTTAGATAGTGTCTTACCTGAGAGAGCCAATGGGAGATGCCAAGCTCAGGGGTGTGTTTTAAGCCCTCTCCTCCCTCAGAGATAAGTGCTTAAGTCTAGACTGCAGGGAGATGCCTCCCTTTGCTTGGGATTCTCAGCTGCAAACCCTCTCTTTGTGTTGGATGGTGGTAACAACAACCCTCCCTCATAACCAGTGCTTAGGGTACTCACCACGGATATAAGAGACATCTGGTTCAATCACTCCCTCTCCCGAGAGAGAGTAGGGATTTTAATTGGGATCTGCCATCTTTCAGATAAGTGCCCTAGCTACTGGGCTATGGGATATTCTGATGTGGGGCTCCATCACTCTCGCCTTTTGAAGCTGTTGCACTGTGGAAAAATAATGAAAGACTCAATGGGAATATGGGTGTGTATGAGAGACAGTGTTAGTGACAATGATGCTGTAGCCTTTTTGGTTAGAGCACACACCTAGGCCATGGGAAAACCCAGGATCCAGTCCCCTGGCTGCACTGACTTTCTTAAATTATTTATTCCCAGTGGAGCACTAGGCATGCTTACCAGATGGGGCCCACTGATGGGTTAGGTGGGTGAACACCTATCTTCCCCTGGTCTGTGAATTGTTCTGTGGCTAAAGTGTCCAGACTCCTGACATGAGGCTGCCGTACGCACGCTCAGAAGTAGAAAGATAAGTGCTGAGGGAAATTCAACTGGAAAAATTTAGGCACCAATAGATTTTAGGCATCTTCAGGGTTTGGGGGCAGCTGAGTGGAGGCTTTATGAATCCCAATGCGGCCTGATTCTGGGATTTAGGTGCCTCATGTGGCAAGAATCTAAATCCTTTCTTGAATCTAGCCCAAAGACACTTGTGAAAATCTCAGTAAGTGCCTGTCTACATCCTGAGGTGCCTAAAATGCTTCATTGTTTGGAATCCCCTCTGACAATCAGGTAGTAATGCAGTATTTTTTTTCTGTTTCATTTCTAATAAATGTGCCACTGCAAAACAGTAATAGCTAATGATTTAGGATCAGCTCTTGCCAGTAGCTCTGTTTGAGCAGACCCTCATGCTCAAGTAGGGACCCTATTGAAGTCAATTACTTCCGTGGGCGAAGCAGGAGTCCAGCCACGTAGAGAATATTGCAGGGTCAGGGTCATGAATGATTAAATTATAGTGTAAACAACAAGCAATGTTTTTTTTCCCCCTATTCGTGTAGTTATAACACGTAATTGAATTATTCCCCTGCAATTAGGAGATGTGAGGAAATACTTGCAACAACATTTGAAAAACTCCCCCATGAGAGGTTTTCATATTTGTTGCTTCAAATTCACAAAAAAATTGTACAGTTTCATGAAAAGCCTGAAAAATGGCAAAACTATGCCTTTCCTGAATAAATTACAGTTTCTGTTCCCTTACATGTTTCTGATCACCTTTCAGTTGTACATATGAGGTCTCACGTCTCAAACTGGAATAGAACAAAAACGTTCCCTTGAAGCACTGAACACAGATTTTTGACAACAGTAGTGAAACAATTTTGGGTGCAGAAATGTACTAACCGCAGAAGGACATCTTCAGTAATCCAGGTCTGTCAATTGCCTTTTCCACACCATAATTATCTGAGGGGTGAAAAAGTATTAAGGAAAGGGGGGAAAACAGAATTATAATAAGATTAAATAAACACACGTTACAAGGCAGAGTGGCTACTAGATTGGGCAACCCTTCCTTGGGCTGGTGAACCCTTAACTCACACAAAGAGTCCTATTGCTTCATGTTAATGCTTGCAGAAAAAAAGCCATAAAAATAAGACAAGAAATGTGGAGCAAGTCAGATGAGGTAGTTTTTTGTTTGCTTTCTTTTTAAAATTGTATTTTATTTAGATTTACCACCTAGTTTCCTTCCTTTCACTCCACCTCGAATAATTAAGAGATGGAAAAGACACTTGATTTTCCTGTGTTATGGGCAAGTTACTCTGTGGTAACAATACTCTAAAAGCCACCATTGAAGTCAATGGGTCTGCTTTTGTTATTAAGTGCTTACTAGCATGAATAAGGATTGCACAATCTAGCCCAGAAGTATCACAGGTACCTCCGTTACTGAAGTCCCATGAGATTACAATTGTAGCAAGCACCATGCCTGACAGAAAATGCTGTAGGCTCAGACTTGGATTATAAACTCCTCAGGGCAGCATGACGACACCCAGCAGCTCATCAGCACTTAACAAACAATAAGTCATAAATGCTACACTAGCCGTTTTTGTGAGTATTAGGCTCTATTTTTTATACTGAGAAATGAATGTGGTGTTGTTATTATATAAATGGCACATCAGATAGTCTCACCATGTCATTTTCTTAAAGCAACATAATACTGCTAGATGCCATGTGCACTTGTGTACTTTTTACATTGTTATCAGGGAAAAATATGTCTTGCCATTTCCCATGGGGATCCCTGGGACAGCGTCTGAGTGTGAAAGGGCACCCTGGGGCTGTCTAGGACAGTTTTCTTTCAATATTTTTTTTCTATTGTGACCACTATTCTCTGCTGCTTCACTGATTTCCCAGCTGTTCTTTGCTGCAGTGTCTGAAGTCAAAGCAGCAAGTCTAAGGCTAAGCGGCTCAGAAATCAGCAGAGGGCATAACCAGCAGATCATGGCAAGCATGAGAAAACCATGACTCTTTTCTCTGACTACAAAGACTGCGGGGTTGATGCGTACTGCCTCGTGCAGTCAGAATTTGTAGAATTTTGTCCCCGTGCTGCACAGGTATAAATAACTATGCAAGGTCCCAAGCAGCGGTGAATAAGGCCTAGTGTGTCACATGACAAACCTGTGTGATTTTGCAGGCATAAGAAATACAACAGAGGTGGCAAGGCTACAATGCAGAGACTTTTGTTTTGTTTTAGTTCACTTAGAACACCTGTGCAAAGGTGTTCACTTTAATGGGCAGTCCAAGAGTAACTCAGGAATGAGTTAGCCCAAAGGTGGCTAATCTTGTAGATGCTTCCATGGCCATGAAGTTCCCTGATGGTCGTTCTGCTGCACAAAGGGGTGGCAGGATTTAGGGGCCTTCCAAAGGTGCATCTCTTGCTGTGTGGTGCAGGGTTTCTTGCATGGCTGCACAGACAGGCTGGGAAGACTGTTTAATATTATCCTGTTGAAAGTTTAAATGATACTTAGGTTGTGTCCTTTATTCACAAACAAAAATGGTTTCTTATTAACAAAAAAAAAGGCAAAGGAAAAACATCTACTATTTTTTCAAAAATATTCCTGATTTAGATGTATCATGTGTAGAGAATTGTGAACAATAAGATTAGTCACACGAGTGGTATAATACTCACCTTTGCAACCTCCTGCTGATACTGGGACTTGCTGTCTGCCATGCTGGTCTCTTGCCACAAATTACAGCTATCTGAAGGCTGCTTTTACTTATGCAAGCTGCTAATGGCTCCAAGTTGCCAAAAGCACATTAGGCAATCAGAGTAGCCTGGGACACCCTGACCATATCTGACCATATCCCATATGTGAGCTGGCATGGCAGTCTTTATGCCACTGGAGGAACCCTTTTAGAAATATCAATAGGGCATTTCTCCAGGGCCATGGATATGAA
This sequence comes from Eretmochelys imbricata, assembly GCF_965152235.1. Classification (NCBI taxonomy): domain Eukaryota; kingdom Metazoa; phylum Chordata; order Testudines; family Cheloniidae; genus Eretmochelys; species Eretmochelys imbricata. The sequence goes on from NC_135582.1 coordinate 24,582,195, forward strand.
GTCAGGGCCAAATGTAACCAGCAGTTCAGTGTAAAGCAGCCAGAGCACACCAGAAGGATCTTATCACCAGAAGGTTCAACTGTATGTTTTTCCCCCTGCATGCTTTTCACACTCAGAACTGTGCATTTGATTTTGCTCATGAGAAAATGCTCCTGGGTCAATTAGTGCATAAAAAAGAATGATTTCATGAGTCATCAGACCCTAATTTCCACAATTTGATACACTTCAAGTTGTGCGTCTGCTTCTGGCATCACTTATGTCAGTCTTGTATAATTCCATTAAACTCAGTGAAGTTACTTCAGATTTACTCCATTTTTAGGTGAACAGAATCAAGCCCATGGTATTTCTCAGACAAATGACAGAAATTAGTTTCTAACCACATGTTCATGTATTTAATCCCATCAAACACTGTGAACATGTTAGGGTGTAGAACTACTAGTATATGATTTCATGTGTGTTTACTTAAATCCTTACTGTAATTTTCTGAACACTAATTTATAGATGTACTTCAAGCTTAGTTCTGTAGCACTGATGTAATAATGCTTTATGTATTTGAGGAAATCTATGCAAATGTATATAGTTAATGAGAAAGTGTCAGTTAGTGGAGTAAACACTCCAGCAAGTTTCTTTTATTCACCAGGGTGGCACATATTACTCGTTTATTTGCTATATTTAAGATAGATTTTACACAGTATTTTGCAAAGACAATCTACTTTTCATCCAAAAAGCTCCAAGTGCTTTACAAACATTAGGTCTCACTACAGCTCAATGTTCCAGGCATGTATTATTACATCCAATTTAGAAATGAATATACTGAGAGACAGAGAAATTAGCAATTCACACCACAAGGTCACACAGTAAATCAGGGGCAGAGTCTCAGATCTCCTGCTTTAACTAGTACACCATTCATGCCTGAATACGGTAACCAGAAGACATTTTTTTATAAGACAATGGAAACTGGAAATAACAGCTTCTTGGGAAGTTCAAGAATGTAGTAGCATCATTTCCCAGTATGTACCAAAGAATGATCATGGTTTCTGTCTCCATTTTTATTGCTATAGGCAATGCATAAGGAAACTAGTTTCTATATTTAATGCATTGAAACTTACTGGTCTCCAAGGTAGCAAGGTATCTATATCCACTGCTAGAATACATTTTAGGTTCAATCACTTTGAAAGCAATAGAGGAGCACTTGAACTATGGATAACGAAGTTATTTCCTTTAACATCAACAAGCAGCTCAGTTAGTAACTAAAGCAAATATTGATTTTGTTAGCCTGTTTGTAGACACTGCAGGGGCCTTTTTAACTGAACACAGAAATTTGCAGAACATTCTGTTTATACATTATTTTACAGTCCAGGCAACTGACAGGAGGAGCTTTGTCAATTATCATTTTTTTAACATCAGTCAAATCGCTTTGGAGATGGACCTGAACCCAACTCTGATCTTCTCCCTGTAGCCCCTCCAACCACTGAATTTGGGGTGAGTTGGAGGCTGAACTCACATCCAAAGCAAATTTCACATTTGTCTCCTGTATCTGTAAGGGCCTGCACCAAACCCCATAATACATGCAAGCAATGCCCGCTCTGAACTACTGGGATTCTAAATGTGGATTTACTTCCAGAGTTTTCAGCTGATGTCCAACTCTAAAAGTCTGGTTCTGTAATTGGATCTACATGATTGTTCCTATTTGCCCATTCTGAGGCCGGTTTATTCCAATGGGTGCAAATATTAGCCTATGTTTATTCAGTTGCAAAATCAAATCCTAAATTTATTTTTAGCATTATAAATCAGTAGTTAAATATTGCTGTAATTCCAACATCACCAGCATTAATAATACCTTCCTTTTTTTCTTATTTGAAATCTCCTTATTTTAATGCAGTTTGTTATTTTTTATATATTATATTTGTATACTAATTAATTCCCTAGGCCCTATCACGTTCCCTCCTGCCACTCCATGCCATATAGGTCTTATTATTGGTAATGGGAGTTATTCATGTACATAAAAGTGAAAGCAGACCCCTTAGTGTAAACTTTTTGACAGAAGTATTTGTAACAACTTCTCAAAGAAACATGTCTCATTTATTTTCCTCTTTTTCCTCCTAGTTTGATGTCAGTCATCAATCGAACAGGAGACAACTCATTTCATTTCTGTGACACACAATGATGGACTTGTGTTACAACCCTGACTTATTTTGAGAACTTCAATTTCTCAAGCTGAAAGCTTGAATGTCCCATGCTTGGAAAGGCTATTGATCTGATGTAGATGGACAGCTCAAGAGGAACTGATACATTCCTTACAGCACTTTTTTTCCTGACCACTATATAATGTAGACTTTCTGGGTATTTGTTGACATTGAAAAACTTTGATTCTGTGATTTTGCAGATTTTTTTTTGCTGTTTTACTCCGTATTTCACTGTACATAACACACATGGCCCTCCTGTTGCCTTTTACCATTTGCTTTCTTTAAAATAACTATTAATGCAGGAGTTAGTTATTATCTACTACCTGGAATGGAAAAGCTGGTTCACTGTGATAAAATACTATCATTCATAAGGCTGCAGGAATCTGTGTAGTCTCTTCACAATACCATTGGTACAAATGTGAATTATTCACAGATTTGAACCCATTTCAATACCTTTTAAACAATATAAAGTTGGCACAGATTTGGTTTGGAAACACACTATCTGCAAAGAATAGAGAGCAGTCAGGAAACAGTGAAGATCTGTGCTCACCTTCATGTTTACCCATTACATTGTGTCATATCACATTATGTTAGTTCTTCATACTGTATTGATGAAGTAGAACATAATTAACAAGAAGGCTATTTTTTAATCAGCTCATTTTACATCATACCCGCTTCCAGTGCAGGGAGGAAAGTTATGCACATTTTTTATGGCTTTTGCCCCTCCTCTGGCCAAACTTCACCCAAGCCCCAGAGTGGACCACAGACACATAGGAATCTGTTGGAGGAAAATGGCCACAGAGGTGGCATAGTCCTGCTCTCATTGAGGTAGTGAAAGGTCAGTGCGGGGAGGGTCTTTGTTATGTACAGAACTGGAGGATACAATGCCATCCACTCTTTCTATATCTGTGCAACTTCCTTGGAGTTATTATTGGCTATGAGCCCTTCTTCTCTAACACCATGACTCATTAGGCTTAAGGAAACATACAGGAAGCTTTGAAACACAGGGGGCCAGTGACTCAACTAGTATAATCTGGCATAGCTGGAATTATTGGGGCCTAAAGCCTAAAAGTTATTTAGACCCATAACTTCCATTGATTTCAATGGGAGTTAGGCACCTAAATACTCTGGAAGGTATGGGCCTGGAGATACTATAAATTTATAGTAGTTGAGAATCAGGCCCAGGGTTTCATTATCAGACATGCCACTTAAAAATAGTGATAAAGAAGGCCTACGCCTACAGGACCAAATTAGAGCAAATTAAAATGCTTCTCATCTCATAGTCAAAAATATCTGCCACAATGATTCTCACTTAAATACCAGTCCAACTCTATTTTGTCACAGCAGGCTGGTGTATCTACTTTTCCCTCTAAAAGCTAAATACCATTCAAACAAAAGCTGCCACTTCCTTTTTAATTACTTGAAAGCAAAAAAAGGTGGAAAAAAAAAAAAAGAAAGGAGGAAAAAACCCAATATCCGAAAAACAAAAAGGACATTAGAGCATTTTATGAGAACCCGGATGGTGTAAGGGAGGTTGGATGTGGCCCAAGACCTTTGCTTTGTATTCAGCTCAGATTTAGACTTTAAACTTGGATTTGATGCATAGAGTCACAATTCATTATGGTTGCCTTCAACCATAATAAACACATTAGAGGAATAAAGGAGAAGGGAATAAGGGATGGGGGAGATGATGGTTTTGGACAAGACATCTGGGATTCAGTGCAGGGCTGAGGCTTTTAGTGATAGAGACTCTGGAAATGGTGTTTCATTTGCCTATGCCATATCTGCCAAAGGAAACCTGGAGGGTTGACTCCCGCCCCAAAGTTAAATGTAATTTCCTACTTCCCAGTTAATAACATGCCTGATTCTGCATTCCATTTGAGCCAAATTCCCACTGGTCAGTGGAAGTACTGCCTAAGAAAGGCTTGTAGGATCTTGCAATATAATACATGTTTTCAGTCACAATTATCTATTGAGAAATACAAAAGTCAGATTCTCTGTTGACTTAACTCTTTTGGCTTCAGTTGTCCACAGCAGCACTTTCAGGTGGAGAGGATCCAATTCCCCATGTAACATCTGATTACTCAGGCTTTATTAAGGAGATGAAGGGTTGAGAAAATTTACAACATTTAAGATCTTTCTTTATCCTTCCATACATTTGCTGTGAGTGCTATTTCAGAGGGAACTTTCTAGCAGGATATAGAACCTATGGAAGATGGATTAAACCAAGGGTTCTCACACGTTTTCATTGTGTGAACCATGTTTTAATAGAAAAAATTTCTCTCATATATGTAGCCCTATCTCTCCCATCACAATGACTCAGACCACCCCCCCACATCAAAAATCTCATAATATCCCTATAGAAAGTTCTGCAATTACTTACATAGAAAAGTAATAATAGGGAAGTACTTAGTGTATTTGTAGATTCTTTTAACATAAACCAGCAGCCAGTCACAAGGAAGAGATCTAGCACCATGTGAGAAGCCACGTCTCCTCAGACAAATAGCTAGTGCTCTGTAGATAGTTTGAGAACTTCTTGATTAAAGATACTCCTTGATGTAAGTGTGAGCAGGCTATGCAAACTATAACTACATATTTACATTTTAGAGCGTCAAGGTGGGTGAGGTAATATCTTGTATTGGACCAACTTCTGTTCGTGAAAAAGACAAAGAGCCAGTGTTTAATTGGTTCCGGGCTTACCAGGGCTGAGCCTCGGCAGCTCCAGGCTTGGCAGTTCGTAGCCCCTGCACCTCTGGGCTTGCCGTGACACTTATGAAAATAGAACAATTGCTTGAGTCCAGGCACCTAATTGCTTGAGCCCCGGCACCTCTTTCATTTCAAATTAAGCACTGCAAAGAGCTCATCAGTTTCAGCAACAGAATTTGGTCCAATAAAAGACATTACCTCACCCATCTTGCCTCTCTAATATCCTGGGACGAACACGGCTACAGCTACAGTGCAAACAACTATGTATATACTATTACTGCTATTAATACAATTGTGATTAATAATTATAACTATATAGTTATTGCTGAGATATATTAAGTTTTATTTTCCAAGTTGGAGCTCATTATATTACTTTCTGGTCATGTTTCTCATCTTTCTAGGTTCTGTAGTGTTATTTCTCTGTCCTCACTTTCATTCATACTTTGTTCACTAACAGCGTGGCATCATGTGACAATGCCATTACTGTACTCCTCTTCCAAATCATTAAGACATTAAATAAGATCAACTTAAAACAAATCCCTGAGGTAACCTTAATACTTCCTCTGAGTTTGATACATTGTCTCTTATCATCAGTCTTGTATCCATATTCAACCCCATAGTATTCCTATCCAGAACAATTGATGTATATTTAAAGTAAAGATTGAAAGACATGGCATTAAAAGTTTTAATAAAATCTAAACATATTCCAGCTACTGCATTCTCATCACCCCTTAATTTTGTAAATCTGTCAAAAAACACACTTAAGGATTGTCTGGCAAGAGTTCTTTAAAAACCAATGCTTCTTATTGCCCATGTCTCCATCATATTCTTAGGGGCCTATTTCTTTACAGGAGGCAGAGGCAGTACTGGAGTCCTAACAAAAGACTTTCTGGAACACACGATATCAACAACAAGAATTCCTTGCAACACCAACAAGAATACCTTGTAATAATACCATACTTTTTTTTTTTAACACACCTGAAAGATGCCATTCGAAGTACCAGAACTCTTTTCTGGCTTGCAAAAAAAAAAGTGTCGGAATGGCATTCTTTAGTGTTCGGGCATGATTTGTTTGCTGGGCAGAGGAAAGCTGATAAACCAGCATTCTAGCTGCTGGAATGGTGAACCATAGGATTGATGGGGCCATTGCCTCTAATGATCAAGTAGAACTTATTTAAAGGTAGCTATGGGTCTAATAATACAAGAACTTGATGATATCCAATTGATAGGGTCAATAATAAAAGGCATTATCTTTTGACCATGCAAAGTGATATGCTTTTCTTTGCCTTACTTTAAAATAATTATTTAAATCATGCAATTGCAGTAAAGCATAAAGGCTAGGGATGTATACTGTGTCTCCTTCTCTGTTGTACCTTGCTTATCAGTGGCTTTCTGTGTGAGTTTCTAACTACAGTGCTGTGTATTAGGTGTAGCACAGAAAGAATATGAACTTATTCTGTCAATGCCAGAAAAAACCCTGACATAGCTGCAGGACAAAGCAATTTAACAAAAACAGCAACTTAAGACCAGGTTCCAGCTGTTGGAATTTTATGTCCTTAAGATACTTCTGGAATAACAAAATGTCATGCATGCGTGTGCCAGCACACAAGATCAGCACATGAGATCAGACATGCAGATGTTGCCTTCACATCCACCCATTGGCATCTTATTATCAGTTCAGTTAGCATCCCCACCCATTTATGGCTAATCAGGAAGTCAGTATTAATAGTGTGTGAGAATGAGCTGTCTAGCTATCATTTAGCTGAAAAATGAACCTTCCACAGGAAAGAAAATACAAAGTGAATACAAAACCTATAGAATGACACTGCCTGTCACACAAGCAGGTTGGAACAATCTATGATGCAATACATAGTCATCTGAAAGGTGGTAAATCTTAAGGGAGTGAAAGGGCAGGCATGGTATGACTTCAGTCAGACAGAAATTTTCTTTCAATGGCTGAGGCTCAGGAAGGGAAAGACTTCTTCGCCCAGGAATATCCCAGGCCTGACACACTTGAATTTTGTCAGCCCCCACCCTAGCATGATGGAATACAACGTAGAGTGTACATTTCACACTTTGAAAGAATGCTATGGAAAACATATACTGATAGGAAGTCATAGGAAATGGTTGATCTCTATGTCACTCCCTGACTGACCTGAGGAACAGACCTTTTAATTAGAAAATGATGGCCATTAATTACAGTAGCAGGGATGAGGCTCCTTGGTATCTTAGGTTCTCAATTTCAGAAACTGCTATTATTTGAAATAATTTTCATTGGTTAAGCATGACAATCTGATCAAGGCACAAGAGGTCAAATTTTCAAAAGTGCCCCTTACGTGTAGCCAGGCCTGGGAAGAATGTTTGAGCTAAACTACACATTGTGTTATTGTGACTCAAACCAAGCGCTAGGAAGGGGATGAGCTTTAATTCTTCACAGTGTGTATGCGTGTGTGGACTTGGTTTTCCGCCATTTTGGGAAAGGCGCCTTTTCACGCCAACCCCTGTAAGTGTGTAGTAGCATCTTCCAATGAGGATCTTAAAACATTTTGCAAACATAAATGGCTTTGACCTCACAAACGCAACACTCCTATGATGTAGGTAATATTATTCCACTTCCACCAACTCGAGTGTGGAAGCGCAGAGAAGGTAAGTGATTTGCTCACTGTCATACAGAAAGCACGTTTAAGAGCCAGGAGTTAAACCCAGGTCTTCCATCCTACAGAGTAACCACAAAACCAGCCTGCTCCTTACGCCAGCATTTAGATGCAGATCTTTGGTTCAGACACGTCTATTGCTGGAGCTGGTTTCAAGGGCACACATGTGACTTTTTTTCAACACACCAGTAAGCTGCACATCCGAGTACATTTCCCTTTGGTCGCCTAGAGCCATCCTGGCACACACACTCTCCCACACCCTTGCATTTCCACAGTGAGGCAGGGCAGGAATTTGCCTCTTATGTTTTTCCTCCTTTGCTGCAATTATAATTCTTTGCTTATGCTCCCAATCTTTAATTGGACTGGAAAATTACAGTCACAGCAGAGGGAAAAAAGCTGAGTTATTTTCTCTGACTCAGATGCCTGTTTTAAGTTTGCAACACCACACTCCAGAGATGTTCTTTTGCACTAAACAAGAAGCAGCATATCTCAATTTAAAAACAAAGAACACAATTCTGCCCTCACCAACTGCTATACATCCCCACTACATCAATGCGGAGGCCTAGGGTTTCCATTGAGAAAGAAATTTGGCCCAGGTAATTTTACATAAGAGGTGGAAAGAACAGGTAAAGCACTTATTCACAGAGTGTGGCCTTATTTTTATGTCTACCTGCTTCAGCTGTCATACTGTGCCACATAATTTATATGTCAATTTCTCTACAGAAGGAACACTGACAGATTTTCTGTTGAACATGGCCATTAACATTATACTCTCATTCTCAGGAAAAATATCACAATGGAGGAAACAGCGTAAGTTCCCATTACATTAAACATAAATGCAAGCAAACACAATGGCTTCTTATCAAGCTCTCTAGTTAAATTAACCAAACAGTAGAGGGTTAAAGGCCATTTTTCTTGCACCTGCTTTCTCACTGACAGGACTAACATTAAGACATGTCTAATGATGAAACTCACTCTTGTCTGGAATTCAAAGTCCATTCACCTGAAGGTAATGAAATAGGCCAATTTAGCTTAAACAAAAGGGGTGGGGGAGAATCAACTCACACATGCCAGTAAGGAAGCAACTCAGTGCAGTTCTACTTCAAAGGGTTTGAAGTGCATCACTGATGCAGAGCTGAATTCAGAAAAATGTAGACCGGGACAGCTGTAATGGTGATTAACGCTTTTCAAGATCAGCTCTGAGACTCAAATTCTCTGAAATTCCAGCTCAGGTAATAAAACCTGAAAGTTTAAAAAATACAAAACAAACAAAACAACCCACCATTCCAACTTCAGATATCTCCTCTCTGTTGCTAATAAGACATAACTAAAAATGTATGCTCAGATGGGTCAAATTCTGCAATGTGCTGAGTGCCTCCTACAAAGTTAAGAGATTCAACATCTTCCACAGTATCATAGGGAGAGTTGAGGTGGCTCAGCACCTCAGAAGGTGCTTGGCAGTTTGCAGAATCGGGTCCATAACTCAGACACCTACCTATCTTGATATAGTCAAGCTAGATTCATAGTGGAGGCTGGACATATTGAAAGCCAAATTCATCTATCATCTGTGGACCTCAGATGGCAGAAAACGGCTCACGAACATCAATAGATTTGTATAGGTATAGAAATCTGGTAACTCATAACTCATTGTACCATTATAATACATATGTTACCCATGTGCCAGTTTTCTATTGAGAAAATCAGTTATTTACTCTCCCATTTTGCCCATCAAAAACCCATCCAAAATCCGCCAAGCAAGCTGGCATCAAGGCAAGTGTTACAGATCAAGACTGAAATATGGCTCCAATTCAGCAGAACACTTAAGCATGTGGTTAAATTAAAGAAGAATACGTTTAAGTACTTTTCTCAATAGGAATGGTTTGAGCAATTGGGACCCGTATTGGTATTGCTGTATTCATGAACAGCACTCAGGTACATGAGAGATTATAGATCCTCTCACACACACATTTCTAAGGGACAAATAATGCCACAGGCAGACCTGGAATGTCTTTCTTACCTTGCACCTTCCACAATTTACTCAGTCTCTAATAGCAAAGCACCCACAAAGTATACCCCTAAAGCTTTCACCTCACCAATTAAGCCAATCTTGTTTTCCCTCCTTTTCATCATCACAAAATTAATCTACAGTCAGAAGAAAATGTAGTTCAATAAAGGGACATTCCATGAAATTATCAAATACTGACTACAGACTGAAAAAATAAGGAGATATGCATTTATTTTTCAGTCTGAGGCCATTAATAATCACCTCTGTTTTTGTATTTGTATACTGTACTTAAAATAGACAAAGTCCATCCCAAATTGCCAACATGGTGTTCCATTAATCTCTGACTAAGTCCCTTAAAGCAGGAAGTAACAACTCTGTAATGATAAGGCTAGTAGCAGCAACCAGGATGCTTGAAGGTCTGTTCTTGTAAAGAAAAATTTTCAATTAGTTAAAGAAGCCAGAAGCATCAGCTTTCGAAAAAAGAACTTCCGTATGAATCTTTGATCTCTCCTACTGTATCATGTTTTTCATGAAAGACAGCTAGAGCAGACAGTTTAAATGGCATCTACAAAACAGTTCAATTTGCAAATCAGTAGGATTACATTTTCCTTTATAATCTTCATTCCAATGAAGTGGGATGAATTAGATGTTAACTTCAGGTCTTGTCTACTAGAGTTGTGCCAGATTAGAAGTGGTCAGTACCTGAGAATAATGAGGAAAATACATGGCCCAGGCTAATTTTACAGCAGAAAAAAAGCAATCAGAGATGTGTGAAAATGAAATTCCCCTTATTTGCTATTTCTACCAAAGAATCTGAAAACAAAAGTGATTTGTTCCCAGTAGCTTAACTGTCCCCCTAGCAACCCAGAACATATGGCTTTGATGCTGTGTGATGCCTATAATAATATTTTAAGAAGAACACTGATCCCAGTTTTTGAATCTAATGGAACTACACTTTGTGTAGGATGCAAAAAGAGTTGGTAGGATACTTTAGGCTGTCCTGATCTTGGGTTTGACTGAGGGCTGGTTCAGCTCCCAGCATTACTTAGAGCATCCTGGAGGCAGCACTAAATTACAGGCAATTGCAAAAGCCCCTAAAGGGCCCTTAAAACAGCGGGGCATCATCAGAGACTAACTCACTCTAGTCACAGCCCCTTCTCCCACTACGCTCCAAAAGGAGAAGGGGAAGTGAGGGGAGGGGAGGGTAAGAGCCGGAATGGCTACACAAGTCCTATGCCAGTAGAAGATTCACTTACACAAAGGGGATACTCATTTGGCCACTTAGTGGAAGAGAGAGAGAGAGAAAACAAGTGACACAACAGTATGGTGTCCCCAGAAGCTGGCACCCACGGTGGCTGCCCTGCTCGCCTGAGCCTAGACCAAATTTTAGTAAAGCAGACTTAACATGGACAAGGATATAAGCCAATGTTTTTAGTTTTACAGTTATTATATAAACTTTCAATCATTTTTCTGGATTCCACAGATTCAGACACTTGCCATGTCCTTCCAAACATCTTTGCCTTCCACTTCTCAATAAAGAACGCACAAAGAGGTGCTGAGCATCTGATAAATGCCAGCACCTCTATTTAACATTAATGGGAGCTGGAAGCACTTACCAGACACTCAGCACCTTCCAAAATCAGACCCAGAATTCTTTCATGTCAAATAGGTACAGATGTAAAGTATTGCTACATTGGCGATAAAAAAAATATTTCTGAGCATAACTGCACATTTTCTAATAAAAAAACCAAAACCCTGCATCGTGAAAGCATTTTTGACAAGGTTCCACTTTAGAGGTTAATGGCAACATCTGAGGTGTGGGAGTCCTGGAATAAATGGAAAATTGGCTTCAAATATTAAAGACAGAGAGCAAGAAACCAAGAAAAGCATAGTCATAGACGGATGATACTACATTGGCAGGAAAGGTAAATAGCGTGGAAACATATTGCCAGATGCAGAAAGACTTAGATCATTAAAAGGGAAAGAGATGAAGAAAACACTCAACGCAAATAAATTAGAGCAATATCACCATTATAGTCTTTCAGCGTTTCCGTTAGAAATCCCTGTTTTCAAGGGTGTATTCCATGGCAGAAAAAAGTCTCTACAGGATAGAACTTGGCATGCAGGATTTTAGGCCAACAGTAAACCTTTGCCTTTAGCCTTGTTTAAGTTTCAGGGAATAAAAATAAAACTATGTGAAAATTTAATCTGAATTAAAAAGTAACTATAATCAGGGTTTGTTTGAAACAATACAGTTATATACACAATGGGCCAGATCCTCCACTGGTATAAACTGGCATGACCCGATTGAAGTCAATGTATTTATACCTGCTTAGGCTCTAGCTCAATATGATTTTGATCTTCAGGGATTTTTCTCCTTCCTACAAAAAAAAAAAAAAAAAAAAAGCAAAGGGTGACCAAATGTAGTTTAAAAACTGGATAGTGTACATTTTGCAGCAACATTGTTCACAACTGTAAAACACACAGGTTGAATCTTAAATGTGAAATTACATGATGGAACAGGATGGATTCTTCAACAGTATTAGGGTCTGTTGTGAAAGTAATTCACCTTTTAAATAAATGTATGATTATGGCAGTTCAAACCAACTGATTATATAATATGCCTTTACCAGAAACTGGCTAAATTCAGAGTTATCTAATAGACCAGAACAGCTGCAAACACTACACACTTTTCCAAAACAAACAAACAAGAAACAAAACAAAAGAAAACCCCCAACAAACAGTAACAAAAACCCGTTGCTTAATCATGTTCATTATTTATGTGAAAAAAATATTATTTGCAGCTATTCTGGTCTTTCTGGTAAATAGTAAACATTTGGATAACTTTCTGTGATGCATTATACTTTTTATATGACAAAACCAGGGTATAAGCACAAATGTCTATATTTTAGAAAACTGTTAAGGATTTGTCTTACACTGGCCCCCAAATAATCAGATTGAGATCATGTATTCCATTCTTAACTCCAACTGCTATTGGGCTGTTCTTGTTTTTTCCCCCCATCCATTCTTAATTTTAAAAAATACTACAATATTATACAAATAGAAAAATACTGCAATATTCAACTCACTGCAGTAGTTTCACTGTAAGCCATAGCATTTTGGATCAATACTATAGAGTACCATTGGTGAGTTGCTGTTTTTTAGTAAGGATATGTAGAATTTCAAGGCTTTTGTCAGTTTAAAAAAGATGATATAAAGTCTAAAAAACATTTTTATTTGTTTAATGCACAGTAACATAGTAAAGTGTCTTTGGAAAGGAGGAGCTCAGACAACTGTGTATGTGTCAATAAGAATGAGAAAGAAAGCAAGGAATAGGTCATGCCCTCTGATACATGGTGCGCATCACTGCATCCTTTGGAAAATCAGCTACTCCACCTGTCCCAGGGATGCAATGGACACAGAAGAAATAAGATAAATTGCTTTTCATAAAAGATATTAGACCAGAATAGTGAAATCTTATTTTAACCAATACATTAAAAAATCCACATATTGTACCATAACATAAAAAGACATCTTTACTTTTATCCACTGACACATCCTCTTTCTCTCTCTCAGAGGTGCTCTTTTCAGCTTGATTTTTCTGGATCTCTTAGGCATTTGTAAACTGTCTATCACCTCCAGCATAACTAAAGGACTTCTAGAAAAGGGGCACTTATGTACCTTTGCCAGTAGCTTGAGTGGTTTGAATCGGAGGAAGGAGGGTTCCTTACCTTGTCTACATAACCTATCTTAATTTCTTAACTATTAGCTGGGAAAGATTTTGAGAGTCACAGTCAAAACCTGGACATGTCTGCAGGCCACAATGAAATGAATGTAAAGGTTTGATTTCTTTCTAAAAACCTGTGAGAAAATGAATATCAGGCTTTTATGCATTTGAAAAATCTCAAATACTATACAACTGGACTCTGAGTGATGAGAAACATGTAGAACTCCTAATGGAATTTGGCTCTGGGAGAACAGTTCTTAGTCCTGGCATATGGATAGTAACAGCAGGTCTCAGTGGTACACATAGCAGACACATGAAGAAGTGGAAGTACTCAATGTGTTATGCATTTTCATAAGAATATTTTTTTCTGCACTTAGCATGTGTCCTACAGAGGGAATTACACAACAGAACAGCTCCAAAAGCATCTTCATCCTAGTCAACTGGGTAATTAATGCACCTTTTTAAAAAGTATCTTTACCTATTTAAAAATAAAGGCTGTGAACTCGCAATCAGGTAGTTAAAATGTATTTAAAAATTCCTGAATATAGATTTATGCAATAGAATGAAGAACTTGGAGGGAATGATTTTGTGTATAGTAATAACAATTCTCTTCAAAATGGAAATGGAATATATTGAGAGTTGAGGTGAAGACAGACAGAAGTAGCAAGACATAACTAAAAAACAAACTAAAACAAGTCACAAATACACGATCTGTAATTGTTGTACCCCTCTTCTTCCGCTCCAGCTTTTCATCTCACCCAGAAGCATTGCTTTGTTGTAGTTTGCTGTCTGAGTTAGGTGGTAAGCTTTTGGGGGCAAGTATCTGTCCTGTAATGTCTTTGTAAACCACCATACACATCAATAGAACTGGTTAAATAATAATAGCCTTTTACACATGCAAATACTTGATTTATACAAGGAAACACAGACATGCTGTAATGCATCCTTCCCCGCTCCTTTTTGTTTTGGGTTGCAACCTGTGGGTGAAATCTTGGTCCCACTGTGATCAATGGCAAAACATCCAATTGACTTCATTGTGGCCAGGATTTCACCTTGGGACCTCTATATTTATATATTTGGTCAACCTGGTGCAATAGTACTGTAGATAATGAAGAGGTTAAGGAGTGCTCAACATTTTTAGTGTTCTATCAATAATACTTTTAACAGAATTGAATATTTACTTTTTCTAAATGTGGAAATATATGCAAAACATTCACAGTTTATACATACTTTTTCTTATTGCTTTATACTTTCAATATTTTAGCTTCTCTTATACTTTAGGGCATAGGCCATATCTCTGCAATATTCCTCCCACTCTTTCTCTCTAATACTTCCTTCACCCTAGATGGATACCAAGAGTGAATTTAATGAAATCATGCCTCCAACGCCCTGAAATTACTTGGAAGTGTCACCAGGAAAAAAGAATGCGAGTATTATGGAGATGCTAATAGCAACTCCTTCGTTAAGGTTGCATTGAAATTTGCAGCTAAAGTTGGGAATAAATCCTCTAATTTCTATTCAATGCTGGATAATGTAGTCTTCATATTTAACACATATGCAAATCTTACACAAATTTTCTGTGTAAATTTCATAATTTTTAAATGAAGATTCAGACTGTGGAAAAAGTTTTTAAATCAGTCTTTTGTGAAATGTACTGTTGGTCTAGGGTGACCAGATGTCTCAATTTTATAGGGGCAGTCTGATTTTTGGGTCTTTTTCTTATATAGGCTCCTATTACTCCCCACCCCCATCCCGATTTTTCACACTTGCTGCCTGGTCACCCTGTGTTGGTCTTACATTTCACTGTGTTCCCTGGCTTTAACCTGAATTACAGTTCTTCAGAACTCTTTAAATTTTACTCTTTAACTCATCTGCATAGGGGTTAAATATATTAAAAAAAATAATATATCTCTTTAATCCATCATAGCTGAAAAGAGGTTTGCCAAATGAAGCCAACGGACATCAGAGGATTCATTAAGTATTTCAGTTTTCTGATGCACAAACTGGAAAGGATCATTCGGGGACATTGCCAAGGATAAGGCTTTAAACATTTCTTTCTTCATATACTAGAGATCTTTGAAGTTACACAGATAGCACATGTAATACTGGAGTTTTACAGTGCTGAAGAAGCTGTCCATCCATATAGAACATCATTCAGAGGCAGGCAAATACACATAACACATACACTTTGTTAAAAAAATCTTTAATTCAAGCAGCATTAGTTAAATATTAAACAAATGGTACATAGCAGTAATAATAAATCAATACAAATTATTTCCACATTCTTTGAACAATAACAATTGGAAAGTGACAGTACAGATTCATCTACTTAGCTTCTGAAATCAGAATCTCCATATTAGCAATGAATACAGCAACATTCTGATTTAAATTATTGACAGCCTGAACTAAATTAGTTAGCGTCTCATCTAGTTTCAACAGCCTGCCATTCATTGAGTCGTTCAGATGTTGGATGGATTCCATCAACATCTTCTGCACACACTCTTTTTTATCCATTTTGCTGCTCTCTGGTTCCTTTCTGACATTTCCATCCCTTTCTAGTAAAATGTTCTATGTATTATGACCCCCAAATTCCATGTTTGTTCCTCTCCTTATCTTTACTTTCTATTCTTACTTTACTTTCTTTTCCAATCTCCTCCTCTCTTTCATATTAACCTTCCTTGTTAGCTTCTCTGACTTTTGACTCAGTCTAATAGTGGAAGTTCTGCTGCCAGAGTCTAAATGAATTTATTCTACGAACTAATTCAAATCCATACCTAACCAAGATTCAAGTTCCATTTGTCCTAGACTCTCCTTAGCATGGCAGGAGGGAGGCATCTGCTGGGGATAAAAAGGCAGAGAGAATGGCTGCCCTAACAAGCCATGGGGTACATGTGCAAGGACTTCAAAATGTTTTTTTCTTTCATATGCAAATCTGCTTAATCTGAAATAGTATTTAAAATTATTTCCCCTTTCTATTTCAAAGCTATGGATCTCCGTGTTCCCACATATACTCATAAATTATTGTATTTCAGCTACCATTTATGCTATAATACTTTTTTTCTTTGGATAGACTCACAACAGGTGCAGAACTCAGTGTAAGGTGAAGTGGTGAAGGAACACAACATACTGTGCATAAATCAGCTATAGAATATTATATGCTGGTTCTTTGTCTTTGTATTTACAAATTCATTTTCCACAAGATCACAGAGAAAAATTCTGGTCTTAGAGATGGTGTAGCAAGCCCCAAGAACATCACCTGACTATAGAGGGACCTCTGCTGTCATGCAGCAGCTCCTACATCACCACCCTTTCCTATTGTTGACCTACAGGTGCCGGGTAGAGGAAAGGGAGCATAGCTACGGCCTCCATAAACCTGCTGATCCCCAGCTGACATATCAGTCCCTTTGGGTCACTGGCAGCCAGTGTAATACAGCAGCCATCAGTTTTAGTAGTACACAGACAGCTCAGGATCAGGGCGGACATGCAAATTACCTTTACACCCATCTCCTGAACTATACTATACACTCCTTGGCCATAGACCAGGAACTAGATCTATATCTAAAGTGAATATATGAAGAATTATAAAATGAAATCCTGCTCAAAAACTGCCTGAAATTAGAGCTGGACAAGTATCAAGACACAATAGACATATACTTAGATATTTGCTGGTATCCTGGCCTGTTGTATGGAGGTGTTACTCCCAGCTGTAATGATTCTGGAAAAGGATTAATGATTCTGGCCAAATGACTTATTCATCTTTTAAACATTAGAAATATTCTGATATTTACATTTCACAATTTGTTATGATAAAACGGTATTTGCTAAATCTTCAGCACCATCCCCAGACATGCAATGTAATACTTTAAATGAAGTAAGTCTGAATTAAACAAGTGTGGTAGAACTGCAAGTGGGATTTATAGTAACCAATAACCATCTAAGAATGTATTTCACACATTGCTTCTTTATATTGCAAAATGAATAGAGTTTTATGTCTAAAGAAACAAATCTGCACATTAAAAAATCAATGTTTCTCATGATACACACTTGGTATTATTTCTGGGAATGCTACAGCTGGCATGCATAGCCTAGTTAAAATATTATAATTTACTTGACTGAATGCATAGACGATTTGGAGTCAAAACTACCACTTACTGCATGGGAGGAAAAACAATGACTTCCGTGCTACTGGAAACATCAAAGGTACTTTTTGCACTACTCCCCCTCAAAGCCTCCTGGGAAAAGCCCTGACTCATAATCTTTCCACTGGTTACTAGAGTGCTTCTTAGGTTTTGGGGGAAAAAAATATCATATTCTGCTACAGTAGCTCTGCTGAAAAAAATCCTCAGCAAGCAGAATGGATTGAAAAATTCAAGCATGACTAAAAAGTACATTCCCCACTAGTCAGTGAATTTTGCTCCCTATTTGTCACTGCCACCTTGGAGAGCGGTGAGCATTAATAATGCATGGGTGCTAGGAATGTATTAGCAACTAACCTTGCGAAGAAAATCAGCTGGGGACCCAGAAGAGCTGTTTTTTTTCTCTTCTTTCTTTCTTTCTTTCTTCTTCTTTTTTTTTTTTTTTAAAGTCAGAGCTCTAAAGTACCTTCTTATTTATTGAAGAGATTTTGGGAGACGTGTCAAGTATGGCGGCAACTATGTATCATTGTAAACTAAGGCTGAAAGTCCCTGAAATGGGGTTGTAATTGAGTTCATTGATCAAATTCAGGAAGATATCCACCCCACCCACTAAGCCATCTCATATCCTGCCTTCATCTAACATAGCAAATACCTAAGGGGATAAAGGACACTTATGTATTTAGGTAAATTGGCAGTTGGAGCAGAAATGTCTTTACTAAGCATGTGTTTTAAGGAAAAGCTTAGCACTGGTATCATTTACAGATACATCCAGTTTGTGTAAGTTAATTATAAAAGGGCCTTTCTTAGGAAATAGTAGATTCCAGAATATATTTATGCTATTTTAGCTCAGTTAGGGTCAGCATTATGGACGGAAAACCAGTTTTGTATTTTTATTCACATTTAGAACTAAACCTGACGAGCATTCTTTCAAAGTCAGAAGACTTCGGTCAACCTTTATTAAGAAATGTGACAACCTTTGGGTCCTGATCTGATTTTGAACCACTTTGGTCCTTCAAAGTCCCAGTACCCAAAGACCCAATACCCAATAAACATATTATACACTTCTATAGCTTGAAGCAATTTGTTCTCTATGCTGCTATCCTGCTGTTAGACTTGGCAGTAATCCTACAGCTACAATTTCATGTGTTGCCACCTCCTTTCAAATCATATTGTTTATATTTCAAAGTTTGTTTTCTGATATAACAACCTTTACAAATTCACTTTATTTTGTGGAATATATATTATTTTTAGTAATATTAGCCAACAGATATTGTGTGTGAATCTCCACACTGTCAATTACTTTAACAATGAATTTATTCATCTTGTCAACATTTGTAATGTGGAGCCTCAGAGAGAAGAATATTCTCTAACTAGGCATAAAGAAAAAGAGGATAGTTTTCCCCCTCTTGCACTTTGGATAAATGGGCAAAAGTCATTGGCAGCTATTCATGAGTTAAGGAAAAAGTGCTTCAAATTAGTGTATGTATTTTTCACTTATGCCATTTTCCACTTCCACATTTTCACAGTTATTTTTCACATATGTGTGCTCTTTAAATGACATCAGATGGGTGAAAGTACATTTTACACTTAAAAGTATGTCATTGGACTCTATAAATAGGGTTTGCCTTCTTGTCTTGTTTTTTTACTTCACAGCATGATGAACAGTTACAAGAAATCCCCCCCTCATATACCATTCCCAATACAGTCTGTGGACTCCATCTTATGTTTCTGCAATCACTTTTGTGAACTTCCCCACTTCATGAAAGAAGAGCCTGCCCTGCAAACTTCTTTGTCTCCAACACAGATTCTGCCTCTGACCACTTCTCTGATAATGATCAGCAACTAAAGACCACGGAGACCAGTACCACCTCCACTTCACTTGCCATGTGTCCTCCAGACCATCTGCTACACAGGCCCTGCTTTAGGAATACAATAGGAGACTTTCTCTAACAGAAGGCAGCGGATCCCTATACTTCCCATTTCTCTTACAGAAAGATTTTCTGTCTCGGTACTCTGTTTCTTGTGCCCCTCCAGTGGCCATCTGGTCATTTTTAACTTTCCAGTTATCCCCATAAAGTACATCATTGCTAAGATTCAGGGAGTCTCACCCAATATTGCTGTATGAATCCCCAGACAAAGACACATATGTGCACATGCATTTTCTTTATATACTGTCTTTATGACAATGTTAGTCAGTTATGTTTAAGACATTCTAATCTTTTTAATGGCATCTGGTTCAAAATCAGTGAAGACTGGAAGATACATCCTATTTAAAGGCAACTCCTTAGAGTAGGAACTTTAAATCCTGATGTCAATTAGACCCCCATTCAGTAGCTTTTTAAGCTTGTGCCTAAAATTTAAGCATTTCCATTCCCATTTAAGAATTTAGTCCCATGGCAGTCACATTTAAACACTCTTGTGTTTAAAGTTAGCCATATTTTTGAAGACCAAGGTAAAGTTTAATAAATCAAAAATATGTCTTTTCCCCTCAAAAAATTAGAATGACCTGTTCTTAATATTGGAGTTGATCTGTTTTTGTAACTCTTTGGTTAGCCAGTGTGCAATTAAGTTAATATTGTGTCCAAAATTCAAAGTCCCGTATACACAATGAGGTATAAAAGCTATTTTGTAAAGCTTTGAGTAAGCTATGATTCTCAAACCCAAATTCTTAATTAAATGCTGCAGCCTGTGGATAAGCTAGAAATCTTATTATGACACAATCTTCCTGTTTTTCACCTGATTCCCCAATACATATTAAATCATTCATTCCATTCTTCTAATCTTTATTCGAGGTTGAAGACAAAATAAAGTTAAGAGACACCTTGTCATAAATATAAAGGGAAGAGTAAACCCCTTTAAAATCCCTCCTGGCCAGAGGAAAAATCCTCTCACCTGTAAAGGGTTAAGAAGCTAAAGGTAACCTCGCTGGCACCTGACCAAAATGACCAATGAGGAGACAAGATACTTTCAAAAGCTGGGAGGAGGGAGAGAAACAAAGAGTCTGTGTCTGTCTGTATGCTGCTTTTGCCGGGGATAGAACAGGAATGGAGTCTTAGAACTTTTAGTAAGTAATCTAGCTAGGTATGTGTTAGATTATGATTTCTTTAAATGGCTGAGAAAGGAACTGTGATGAATAGAATGACTATTCCTGTCTGTGTGTCTTTTTTGTAACTTAAGGTTTTGCCTAGAGGGATTCTCTATGTTTTGAATCTAATTACCATGTAAGGTATCTACCATCCTGATTTTACAGAGGGGATTTCTTTACTTCTATTAAAAGTCTTCTTGTAAGAAAAATGAATGCTTTTTCATTGTTCTCAGATCCAAGGGTTTGGGTCTGTGGTCACCTATGCAAATTGATGAGGATTTTTACCAAACCTTTCCCAGGAAGTGAGGTGCAAGGATTGGGAGGATTTTGGGGGGAAAGACGTGTCCAAACTACGTTTCCCAGTAAACCCAGTTAGATTCTGGTAGTGGCAGTGGAGATCCAGGGACAAAGGATAAAATTAATTTGTACCTTGGGGAAGTTTTAACCTAAGCTGGTGAAAGTAAGCTTAGGAGGTTTTCATGCAGGTCCCCACATCTGTACCCTAGAGTTCAGAGTGGGGGAGGAACCTTGACACACCTACTATTAGATAGGTTTTCCATGGAACTTGCCTAAACAGGCCTTCAGGAAAACTAGATTCTGGCAACCTAAGAGGATCACATGATTAAGATCTGAAGATTTTTAAGACAATTCATTTATTACCAGTTTCCTATTCTCATTACAATTGTTCTCTTGAGAAATGAGTAATTTTGTGTCATTGTTTACTTGACGTAACAGCTTTGTTGGATTTTAGTGTAGCTTTTCACCCATCCTTCTTTCATTTTTTGTTTTGTTAGTCCTCCTTTTAAATCTTCCTGTGCATGCCATATTCATTTAATTTTTGTTATGAAAATCACTAGGGGTTTATTTTGTTGTTGATGGGTTTTTTTTCCTTCTGTCCCAAGAGTTCCACAGGATGACAGTCACTCAGTTAATGAATATAAAAGGTCTTTTGTCACATCAGTTTGTGTGTTAGCCGATAAAATGTTTCTTATTATCCTCTGATGTTGCATTCACAACAGGACAGTAGATATTGTTGTGTCAAGGTCTGCATTATAAACTAGAAGTCATGTCCCTAAGTTCCATACTCAATTTCTTACTCATGCAGATTTCTAGTGAAGTCAGTAGGCATTTGCCTGAATAATGACTGAGTTAAGGACCTCTGGGTCCAACTCAGCTCCCACTGACTTCAATGAGCAATGGATAAGGCCCTACATGCTGGGCTTATTAATTCTGAGGTTTCCTGCAGAATGGCAGAGACAACTCAGGCACCTCTGACCCAAAGAACCTCCAGAGCATATTAGACTTCCTACTTGAGCTACCCACTTGAGCTTAGGAGATCAAGTGCTTGGCATGAGAATAGCTTTGATAGAATAACACTAAAGGTACAGGGACTTCTAGGGCCAGTTTTTAGAGGTATTTAGGAATTAGGCACCTAAGCGCTTGTGAATATCTGAGTCCAGAAGATCAATGAGAGAATAGGGGACCCGTTTTAGATCAAACTGAATTAGGATCATTAGGGTAGGGTAGTTGAAACGAATGGAAAATTGTGCTTTTGACTCAGTAATTTTATTTTCTTGAAGTATTTGCTTTCTGCAGAAATTATTACTTTAAAAAATACACATGAAAATCAAAACTTTTCCTATGATGTGCCACACCCAGAGGGCTCTCATTAGTCAGTGGAATATAGTCTGGACAGTCATTCTGACCCATAGAGAATGGAAGCATAAGGCATTTCTATATAGAATTATTTTGGTGCGGGGTTAGTTGACACATTTCAATTTTCAATTTTTCACTAAAAATTTGAAATGTTCTGTGGCGAATTTCAAAAGATTTTGTTTGTTTTTATCTGGAAAAATAAGACATTTTATTAAAACCAATCTCAGAATGTATAGAGGTTTCCCCATTATTAATATTACTATTTTCAGGAGCTCACGATTATATTTAAAACAAATCTAAAAAAAAAGAAAGAAAAATAAGAAAACTAACCTGCTTGTGCTGGAATTTGTTCTAAATGTTCTTAGTCCTACAGGAACATTTCCCCAAAGTAAAATACGGTAATTATTCTATTAAGAAGAGCAGAGCAACATCAACAAAATAACTGAAAAGTCTACAGTAATGTCTTTTGCAGTGTTGTTGTAGCCGTGTTAGATAGACAAGGTGGGTGAGGTAATATCTTTTATTGAACCAACTTCTGTTGGTGAACAAGACAAGCTTTCTAGCTACTTAGAGCTCTTATTCAAATAATGTCTGACATTAATATGCTACCTGAAGCTGTACAAAGGGTCATGCTGGCCCTTTCTTGGGTGCACAGTGAGCTCCTCCTCAACACTGCAGTTCCTCCACTACCACAACCAATGTCCCTGCACTCTCCAAGTCTAGCAGCTACTTCCACCTCCACCCAACATTCTGGAACAACCTGGGACAGCTCAACAGTCTCCATTTTGGGCTTAACAATCGTTAGCAGCATAGGCTGGCACAGAATGTGGCATGTGCTGTGTCCTTGCTTTGGACTGGAGTCTTTCGCAATTGACTTTCACTGATCAGAAGACAGCTGAGAAATTAACATTTGAAAGTGGCTACTCGCCTTGTGCATTTGTTACATTTTCATTATATTTGACAAGATCAGGAACTAATTTCCTTTGAAATTAAGGGAGGAACTGTAATGAATGCACATTTCCCTTAGCATTATACCAGTATATGATCCAGTTCCAAGTACAATATCTGGATATTTTAAGCTGAAGCTGAGGGGATGTTACTGCTATATGCCTCTGACTACTTACATGCTTAAAGTTAAGCACATATTTAAGTGTTCTGCTCAATCGGGATCTATCTTAAAGTACACCTGAGCTTCCCACGCAATTGTGTTAGGATCCAATGAAGTCACTTCTACTCACATAACTGATTTGTTCTCAGTGACAGATTTCAGCAATTCTTCATAACGGAAAAATTCCCCAGGATATTCTTTATCTTTCATGATTTACATGAAATTAAACTAATCTTTAAAATCATTTTGACTGTGATCAGAATCTAAGGGCTTGTCTATACGGTCAGTTAGTGCAGACCAAGCCAGGGTCTGAATCTACAGTGCTCCAGCCTGCTGTGCACTAACTGGCCATGTGGGCCCTGCAATCATACACTAAACATTCTTTAGTGCACTGTGACAAGGTAGTACTCTGCAGATTTACACCCCAGCTTGCTGTGTCAATGGGCAAGCCCTAAAAAAAGTAGGGAAATATATCTTTAGTTTAGAAATGCAGAATATTTCTTAAAATGTGAAGCCTCCTTATTGTACTTCTAATGTGCTTTGCAGTGCTGGGGGCATTTTAAGATATGCCATATATTTTTATGGTACTTGCATTTCCTCACTTGATTTACAATCTTAAATTTTATTAAAACTTAATTTGGTTATGTGAATACCCTAATTTACCAGTCAAAATCTTACTCTCTGTGTTTGATGAGGGTGGGTCTCACAAAGTAACATTTCATTTATGGAACACTTAACACTTCATTATAACTCAGAGATTCCAAGCTAGATCCACAGACAGGCTTAGGTGTGGCAAGGTGGAGCACTGCAATGCCTAATTTTTAGATATCTTGCCACCTTGTGGAACCCACAACCGAGTTAGGTGTCTAGGTTTTGTAGGCAATGTATAGGGAGAGTTAGGCACCTAAAAATGGGATCCACAAAATCCAGCACAAACTAGCCAATAGGAAATGCTGAGCAGAGGGGTGGGTCCACACTCAAAGGCACTTAGGCATCTACGTCTGAGCAGGAGGAGCCTACCTCTGCTTGGGATTCTCAAACGTGTACCCTCTCCTAGAGTCAGGCATCCAAGCAGTTGTTGTTGTTGTTGTTTTTTAGTTCATGTTTTTGTTTTTGTTTTTGTCTTTTTGCAGGCACTGTTGGGAGCAGGGAGAAAGAAAGAGGTGCCTCCCTCATAACATTTAGCTCAGTGGTTAGGGCACTCAACCAGGATGTGGGTATTCAATTACCCCCTCAACCCCCACCCCCCCGCCTTATGTGGAGAAGGGATTTGAACATGGATTTTCCACCTCTCAGGTGAGTGTTCTAATCACTGGATTAAAAGATATTAGGGTGGCCTGTGCCCCAGGCCATTTTTCATGGGGAGTTAAGACTCCACCCACCGGTATGGGAGGAGGGATAGTAGGGCCATGGAGTCTGCTATCCTTTTGCACTGTTAGTGTTATAAGGCAGCACACACAGGGGAGTAAGGTCTAGATTAATAAAGGTACTTTGATGTTGCAATACTTAATTCTCAGGTCCCCCGCCAGCCAGTGAGTTCTCAGACATAAGTTATGTGCTTTGGCTCACTGTAGAGTGCAGGGGAAGAGATAGATAACAAAGAATGGGATTCTCAGAAGTCAATGCTGAGCAGGGAGCCCCTAAGCTAGCCAGTAGGAAATGCCAAGGACAGGGGCCGGGACTAACCCCAAGCTGTCAAAGGTGCCTGACTCCTGGCCCAAAGGAAGCATCTCCCTGCATTCAAGATTCACAGCCATGAATCCTTTCCTGGAGTTAGGTGGCTAAGGTACATCAGCAGGAGAGCTACACCTCCCCACCACTCACCTATTATAAGCAATAGCCCATTGGTTAAGGCACTCAGACAGGATATAAGAGACCCATGTTTGACTCCCCCATCTTCCTGATTTGGAGTAGGGACCTAAAACCAGCTCTCCCAAATCCCAGTGCTGTAGTAACTCAGTCCCTCCTTTTGTGAATGCTAGGCATGCTTCGAGAATGCCTATCAGATCAGGCCTTGCAGGTGAGATGAGCAAGAGAATGCCTAGTTTTGAGATGCCCGCTAGGGCACTGAGCAGCTCAGCAGTGTCAGGACTTTAGCAGTTTTGTGCATGACCACCATCAAGAGACAGGCTCCTAGGGAATTAGGCATCTACAGTGTTAGGTGGCAGCTGAGCAGGGGTTTTGAGGATATCAGTGCCTCCTAAATGTTGCATTCAGTGCCTAAAGTGGCAGATAAGCACCTAGGTCCCTTTGTGGATGTAGCTCTAAATGCTTTTTCCCTCCTTTAGTCTACTGTATGAGTGCATTCAACAGGTTTCAAACTGGCCCTAGGCTAGTAGCAAAGGTTTTGGATGGGATTTCATTATAGTAGTTCTAATAATATCTGTGTTACAAGGATGCTTTATGCCTGAAATCATGTAAGTAGTTTTCTGTTAGAAAATATGCCAGGATACGGTGCTTAAAAATAAATAGCATAGTTCCCAGCACCAATAGGGTTTGATATTGTTGCACAATGAAAATGACTTCCTTTGTGAAGCTCTTTACAATAGCTCTTAACAATCATCCCAGTAAGTAAGCGTTTTCATTACATCTCAGAGAAAGTCACATTTGAAAACAATTAATATAATCTTTTTTACAATAATATTTTATATATCGAAATATGAAGAAATATATGGAACAGAGAGCTGGTGCATCATCTCAGCAACAAGCAACCATTATGTCTCAACCTTAGAGGAGGAGTGCTAGGTTATAGAGCTGAGACCACTGCTTAATATGCTGACCAATATTGTCCCATTATTTCCTTGTACTCCTCTATCAGTCTGTATCCATCTGTTGTCTCTTGTCTTGTACTTAGTTTGTAAGCTCCTAGGGGCAGGGACTGTCTTTTTGTTCTTTATTTGTACAGCACCTAGCACAATGAGGTCCTGGCCATGATTAGTGCTCCTAAGCTCTATCGTAATACAAATAACAAGTAATAATAAAATGAAAATTGTGTATCAAAACTCACCTATTTCCAAATTTCTTTGTGAAAACAAACTCCATGTTAATGAACAAGGGTGAAAGATATGCCTCACAGAGTATTTGGCCAGACATGGAACCCTTTCTTAGGTCCTGGTCATATCTCCACAGGAATTCTCTCTCTGTTTGTAGGTGACTATTTTGGGCAGGTAGATATTTACCCCTTCTTTCTTTGTGAAGTGATGGGTGTTGAAGGCAGTTGAGTCCTCCCCCTATTCTGAGTCTTTAGAAAAAGCTAAAGGAAGTCCCACTGCCTTCCCAATCAGTCTGAAGAGTTTTCAAGGGAACAGAGATGGAGTACTTAGTGGTGCACCAGTAGGACCAGGACTTTTCCTCTCCATCTGCTACAGAATGATGCTTTTGTGTGTGTGTGTGTCTCTAGGGGAGGGGTCAATTGAGAAAGGAAAGTTGGCCAGCCATTAAAGTGGCCTTTACCAGTGTGTGTTCATAGATTACTGAATACGAGACCATAATGGGCCTCAGCTCTGTAAGATGGACTGAAAGGGAACCTACATTCTTGTCAAGACAGTACACTGTTTCACTCAGTGGGAATACACTCTTTGCTAGAGCTCAACAAATAATGTACAAATAATAATTTATCTGATGAACTTTGCTTTTGTTCTTGCTGGTGAATTGTCCACAAACAGATTGCAAAATTCTTTAATGTATTGGCTTCCCTGCACTCCACATAAGAACACACAAAGTATACAGAAATAGGACTCATACAGTTCTTTCCTCTCTATGGACATGAGCCAAAGCCCACTGAAACCACCAGAGAGACTCCAGTTGACTTCAGTGGGCTTTGGATCAGGCCTTATGTGTATTCACACTCTGAGTGGAGGCATAGATATGCACATACATACACAGCAATAGGAAGAAAATCCCTTAAGAAAACAGACTGTAACACAAACCCGGTTACAAGTACAAGACAGCCATCCTGAGACGGAGTCAAAACACATAATACACTCTTGGTTTTGCCCTTGCAAAATATTGCCATATACCCATAATAAACTGTAGCCAATTTATTTTTTTTAGAAATGGAATTTACAGATTACAAAAATGGCTTGCTCAAGTCATCATCCCTTTCAACTTCAAGACCATTTGAATTTGATCCTGACCAGACTGACCATAAACTATTCTGTTTGGATAATAGAGGAAATGGAGCAGTTTGTCTGGGCTAACCTTATAATAAACTGCAGCTCAATAGATATGAATTATTGCTAAAATAGCAACAAGCAACTTTAGGTCAACAGAGGTGAATGCGTGAAACAGTATTTACAACAGTAAGGTTATTTTTATTTTCAGTTAAAATTAGCAAAGTCCCATCTACTTTTTTCCATTATAATTTTATTGTATAACATAACTTAATCATTTCGGTGAGCATGATAACAAAATGACCATATCATGGTAGCATAAACATAACTTGTCCATCAAAAATTCACCTTAATTTGCACTCAAAGCAATGTGGTTTGGTTACAATGTTAAAGTTTAAAAGTACACTTGGTTGTGATTTTGAAGATTGAAGTCTAATCTATTTTTCCTGCAGTCACTGAAAATATAGTGATGTTTCAACTTTTTGCCAAGTTTTAAGACTTACCTGAATGCAGGCCCAAACTAACTTTGTTGTGTAGTACAGAGAAGAGCAAAAGCATGGAAAGCCAACAGAAATTATGCAGACATGGGCAGCATCTGGGGGGCACACTAGCTTCCCAGTGTGATATCCCTCCATAGTAACAATGCACCTTTGGGGCTCTGAAAGTATTGGAGGGTATGGCCAGCAGAAGGGTGAGATGCTGAAGAACAGTCGTTCTGTGCTCAATGTACTCGAGAAATATTACTGAAGTTACTGCTACTCAGAACAGCATTAACTGTCACTCCATGGTCTCTTCTCACCTCAAATGGGGAAGTTAGTGCACCGAAACAGGCCACGAGACTCATGTCAACTCAACCACTGTATTGGCCATGCTGTCAAAAGTGAGGGAGACCAGAATAGCATACAAACGAGCAAATACTCCGTATGGATCTTTGAAGAGCTATTTAGCTGGCACCATGAATCCCTACCGATTGTTGGGACGCATGCGGTCAATAGCACCGTTTCCAGGCAATTGTTTATCCATCCTACATGGTGGAGAATAAGTGGGGAGAATGCAGCATCATTTCTCAAACCGCCATGAGGCACAATTTTGAAAGCTTTTCTTCTTTATTCCTTATCGCACAATAGAAGACATTACAGACCATTCAGAGTCTTGTCAAGAAAAGAAGAGAGGCTGTGTTACAGGCTGATCCCATGTGCCATGATATAGGGAATTGCAGTCCTTCGTAAACAGGAGGCATCTATTAAAGAAAATAATTACAACTTGAGTTCCAGTTTTGTTTCCTAGGTTTACCAGGAACCACACTTGTGCTTGGAATTCTAGAGAGACATCTAGTGGCTGAATAACACATGACCAGTAAATATTTATTCCATGCTTTCACATCATATGGAAATAAAGAAAAACAAGTCACTAAAATCTTGGGAGGAAAAACTAAATAACTCAATGCACTTACTTTTTTTTTCTTTGTAATAAACATGGCAATTTTGCTTTGCTTTGTTCACTGGATTATATTATTCTCTGAGTATTCATGTGATCACCACTTATTCATGGAAATATATATAAATTCCAGAAGTTTTACCAATTTTAACACAAATGATTATTTCTCTGAAAATTCATATTGGAAGTGTACTATGCGTTAATTACTTAATTTCAATGACCTAGTCAAAGAAGGATACATTTTCAGTCTCTAGGAAACAAGGTTTATTCCAAGAATCTGGATAATAGTCATGATTCACATCATGTTTATCAACACTGAACCTTGCTTTCCAGGCCTATATGCTGTTCTTGGAGATTTACTCTAAATTCTTTAATGACAATCAGTTTAAAAATATGTATTCATGCAATTGGACATTTTTTCTAATAATAATATCTTTCAGGCAGACAACCATAATCTGTATTGCGAAGCAGCTATAAGGCTTTCCTGGGGGGCAATAGCCTACAGTCTTCTACAATTCTGCACAGAAAAAGAGATTATACCAATGAATGATCACTACACAGAAGACATTTACTATTCTAAGAAAAAGGTTTTATCACTGTCCTCGTTGGCAAACTGAGCTGTAATTAAAGGTAGTCTATGCTCCTTGTCATTATCTCTTTATCTGAATTGTTAACATTGTACCAAGTTTACTTTCTTCATAAAATAGTGGGATTGGAGCATATCACCATCATCTTGATGGCATTCCAGAATCTTCGGAGTGGCTCACTCTTTGAAAACAGATCTCTGAATACAGATGCTAATGTCTCTTTCAAATTTATATAGAAAAAGTGCACCTTATAAATCTGCAGATTAGAGTTAAACCACTGTGGTACTTGTAAAACAGATAGGGCAGTATTCTCAGGATCTGAGATGTTATTTTTCACACTAGATTATTTCACATTAAAGATTGCCATTGAAATCAAGATATGATGTATGCTTTGCTTGAATTTCACCCTCTTCCTTTAATTAATTAGAAATCCCCTTTTTTGACAAGAACTACACACTTATACAATTATACATTATAATTCTTCCTTGAAAAATTATCATGAGAATTTACCAGCCCAGGCACAAAATCATGCCTGCTCCTAACCATGATGATGATAATTATGAAAGAACTAATTGTATTTTCTTTCCACGTCCAAAAAAAACCGAAACAGAAAACAAAAAACTCT
Organism: Eretmochelys imbricata; assembly: GCF_965152235.1. Lineage (NCBI taxonomy): Eukaryota > Metazoa > Chordata > Testudines > Cheloniidae > Eretmochelys > Eretmochelys imbricata. The sequence goes on from NC_135582.1 coordinate 24,612,219, forward strand.
TGCTGAAGGCAGTTAGATGAGTAGGAGTTTACCAGGCTGGTATAATTGTTATTATCCAGGAAGTTGCTGATGTTATTAAGAATTTAGAATTCTTCAGACAAATTTGGGATGGAATTCTGATACCTCCTTATTACTGAACACCTGCTAGATATGTTCAATGTGTTTTCGTAAGTGTTCTTTATGCCAGGGAAATGGTCTGTTACAGATACCGTCTTCCTATTAAGCTCTGTCTTCAAACTGATTACTCTGGAACAAATGGCTCCATCCAAGGGAAACCTTCTGTTTAAAATGTCAGAGAATTTGTGTAAGTCATACAAGTTCAGTTATCCTGAAGCAATAAGATTCAGACAACAGTAACTTCTCTCAATGATGAAAAAAGCCTTAAATATGTGGTACTTTAAGATTTTTTTTTATATATACCCCAGTCTGAATTCTTATTTTATTATTATTTTATGCATTCACTAGCTCCAGTAAGTCACCTGAATTGTGAATCTATGTCACGATTTGTAATTGTACACTCTCAATCAAGGGTACTGATACAGCTATCATCAATTCTTACCATTGTGGCCTAGCCTACTATATTTATTATAATCTTATTACTATTAATAACTTTATTACAGTCTTATCTGGATTTAACCTGTACCAGTTAATCCTCATCCAAGTCCCAATCTCCAGTGAACACTGGGTCTGCTATTTCATTACATCAGTCAGATCAGGTGAAATGGAGACATAAGCTGGGTATCAGCTTACTGTAAAAAGGGCATCCAATGGCATGATAAGGGCTTTATATGCATCTTAAACAATACGGGTATCACAATGGGGCTGAAGTGAGCTGTAGCTCACGAAAGCTTATGCTCTAACAAATTCTAACTTATGCTCTAAGTTTCTAAGGTGCCACAAGTCCTCCCGTTCTTTTTGCGGATACAGACTAACACGGCTGCTACTTGGAAAATAGTTCAAATGACCTTAATGAACCAGGATGGACTGGTAATGGCCCAAAGTGCTTCAACACTTCCAGAACCCGACAAGCTCATTAGTCAAAACTCAGACAAAGATTGTGTTTGTGCCCCCATGAATTACTCTTTACTCATTTCTGCAGATGGCTCCATCCGACTGATTTTATCTGCAAATTAATTTTAAAATTCCTCGTCGTAAGAAATACAGCATGAATAGTAAAGAATGAATGACAAAAAATGAAAACCATTCATGAACAATCTATAGGCTATTACTTGTTTCCCAAATTATTAGAAAACAATTAAAATAAAGAACAAATTTGTAAAAAATATTACCCATTTGCAGATAACTCACTAACTAAAAAGAAGGCCCAAACTTGTCAGATAATTTATTCACAATGAATAATTCGATCAGCTTTCTTTGTATCTTTGAATTTTTGTTATTCAACATATGAACAACAAATAACCCCTATTAAATGAAAGGACTAATATTCAAATTCTTGCTGCATACTGAATATATTGTCCCAGAAACCTTCTTGGCTTGCCTATTGGTGTTGCATAACATCACATTTTATTAAAGATCTGTGAAGTGTTTCCTGAGATGTTACTTAGCCTATTTTCTGTAGACAGTAAGTTGTACAAAATCTTCTTGGCTTTGTATAGGTGATAACAGGAAACAAGAATAATGAGATAAAACCTCTTCTTTCGGGTTTTTTAATTGAGGAACAAATTATTTCGTAGTTTCTCATTAGTTATTCCCATGGATTCTAATGACAAGGTGCCAACTTTCACACTTTAAACAGGTTAATTAATCAGGTAGTAATGAAGTTGGGTGATACCTGAGTGTTGGTGTGCCAAATAATCACAGCTCCTAATAATGTGCTTAAATGTCTATAAACCTGAGAGGATACGTTGAAATTCAGCTCTTCTGAGTACTGCATAAATAAATGCAAGCTAGCTAATAGGCAAACTATTTTTAAAGTTGTACTCTGGGTGTCATTATTATTGATGTCACATAAATTAGATGTTTATATTTTCTCCTCCTTACTTTTTATGACCTTCAAGGGACACTGTCAAAATTGGCATACCTCAGATTTGACCTACTTATTTTCCTTATATCTATTTGCCAAATCCATGAAAATTTGTGAATGTTATTTTTTTTCCAAACATTGCACCTTCAAAATCTTTTTTTCAATTAAATCAATACAAGACAAATATACAGAAAGAGCCTAATATTAACAAAACAGCATGTAAAACATTTGGCAAAGAAACAAAATTCAGCTTCAAATTTTTCAAGTGATAATATGAAGAACTGTGATATATCTATATCTATGTATCTATATATATATCTATAAATCTAGATATATTAGTATAAAAATATCAAAATAGAGTTCTGTTAAGAATGATGTAAAAGTAACTTTAGTAACCAGGGTGGATGATAGCCAGTTGTGTTGGAAGGTACAATATCAAAATGGCTAAGAATTATTTTGTATTTGATGTTCCAACATAGATTTGTTTGTGTTATTCATTGCAAATAAATTATCTGACAAATTTAGCCTTTTCCAGTTTCTGAATTGTTCACACACCGATCCTGATTTCTAAGAATATATGTTATTTAAAAAAAAATTACTGAAGAGTTTACGCAAACAAATGTCAGATTTGTTCACACAGTGATCATTTCTACTATTCGTTGTTTGCAATGCTTGATTTGTCACTGAAAACACATGGGTAGTGTTTCTACTTCCCTATTGGATAACTGACACTTTTAAAAATGGGAGAATAGCCAAGGGTAAAAATTGAATAAAGAACAAATAAAGCTTTTCCACATACAAATTTTGGAATGCTTGGGCTAAAATTTAATGGATTCACAAACATTTTCATCACCTAACCAGTCAGTCTACTAGAACTGAGCTTCAAGGCACCTTACCATCAAATCTATTTAAAAATAAATGAGAAATATTATAAAATATTTAGCATTTTTTTCAGTGACTCTTTTTAAAATACATTCCATTTTCAAGACTATTCAGTGCAGTTACTTTTCTTAGATCCTGGTAAAAGCTTTCTGGAAAATCCCAGACTGGGGGGGATGCACTCCTGCAGCAGAAGGCACTAGGTTTGCTTGCTAATCTATTACCCAGTGTCCTTTCTGCTGCCTTTTATTTTGTTATTTTTAAACCAATGGGAAAACTCTAACTGGAATTAATTTTCTTTCCTGGGAGAAAACCTAATATAATCTGAAAGGCCACCATTTCAAGAATTGATTGATAAATGCCAGGGAGCCAATGGCAGTTTGTTTAGCAATAAAAGAATTGAAGTTCTCAGGACTAGGTGGTCTAAAAAAGATTAAACTTTACTCTGCTGGGGTATCTTGAATGGTGGTTCAACTATTAATGTATCTCAACTCTACATCTCTCACTCTTTTTTATTTTGCACATTACAATTACTGGCCATGATCTTCATTCATGACTTATTGTGGGTGACAGGCCATAATCCTCATTCATGACTGGCTATCAAGAAAAAAAAAAAACACAAAACAAAAGCTCTACATGCTACTTAGAAAGAACATGACATTATGCAGAGTTTATCTCACTCTAAGAGCAATGTGGAGATATAACAAATGCCACAACATAGATGCTTTTAAAGGATTTGTTTTAAAAAGATGCAGCTTCTCTGAATTTCTGTTGGGGGAGTGGGAGAAAAGGGGATGGAATTGCAAACATGTATATCATTAGTAGGACTGCATCCCACTTATTTTCCTTTGCAAATAAATTACATAAATGGGGTTTGTATTGTTAGCTATACTTCATCCAGAGATTGGGATAATTAGGTTTCAAATACAGAGATGTTTTAAAACACATTTAATTTAGCAAAATTGGTAAGGAAGCCACTGCAATTAAAAATAAAGGACAAAAGTTTCCTCTGCCTTTCTGGGTAATTCAGGGTGAATTTAGACTGTGACATTAGAAGTACAAAAGGTAACTAAAAATGCCATTAAATGAAATGTTCCAAGTCCAAGCAATTTCCTTCTTAACAGAAAGTAAAATGCAAACAGAGATTACTAAAACCCTGCTGTGTTTAATTTAAGTGTATGTAAGCCTTTTACTCACAGTTATTTTGTCTGGAGATAATCATGTAGATCCTCAGTGGTCAGAGCTGTGAAGCGTGTGTTGTCAAAAGTTGCTCACTCTTTGATTCCACCTCGCTTCTGTCAGCCATGGTTCACATCATGCAAGCTCAACTCATTCATCTTCTGACAGGGTGGGATTCTCCCATTTCTGTCTCCATCAATTTGTTTCTGTCGTGTCTAGATTGCTTGCAGAAATACCGAATAGTGTGTGTGTGTTGTGTGTTTAAATTATTATTATACATATAGCAAACTACACCATACTGTAAGCGCTGAGCATATTATCTCTTGCAATGTTGCATCAGCAGGCTTTTGTAGATTTTTAGGCTAAAAGGAAAATTCAACATATACTGCAGAATTATTATTATATAGAAATGAAAGAGTTAGAGATGCATTAGATACAGATAGCTAAATAGGGAGAGAGATTGTGTTCTGAAGAGGTATTAGGTGGACAACTAAGGAACTATTACAAAGGGCAAGAAATTAGGGGCTCACTCCTATAATACTGTCCTTACTAAAAGCACTGAAGTCAATGGGGAGTTTTGCTTGAGTAACGAGTGCAAGATATGAGGCTTATTTATTGCAGAGCTATTTTATATTGACATTATATGTCAGTACTTTATACTGGTGCTGAAAGTGCTCTCTAAGAAGTGAAGTGTCTTTCATCATCCACTGATGAAAATTTGTTGATTCATAACAAAATGTTAGGGCTCAGATATCTCATTTAAAAACTCTCATTATTGCTTCCTTTAAGGGTAGAAATGTAATATTAAATATAATATTTCTTGTATTTAATACAAGGCAGCCAAAGCTCAATGAATGCCAATATGAAAAGGTATGAATTTTCATTCAAGAAACACAGAATAATAACGTCAGTCATGAAAATGGTGATGCATCAAAGCTAACATACTACCCAGCTGGTAATGGCAAAATTATCTTACCAAGAGTTAAGAAATCAGAACAAAGCAAAATGAACCCAAGAGATTTATTTCCAACTTGAAACACAGGCAAAATTTATTTCCAGCATCCCATGCGCCCAGCATGTCCATCATGGCACCATCACAAACAGTATTGTGACTGAAAAGACAAATATAGAAAAATACAGGAAAAGATCCCTGTAGGTGGATGGCCAATCACATTGCCATTGGAAAAGCACTAGTCAGAGTCCACCATGTCCCTCAGAGCTCTCCATTTTCTTTTTGGCTGTGCCCATTTTGATAGTATAGTAATTTATCTTCACCATATGCAAATGGCAACCATGTAAAGATTTTAAAGACTGGTTGGAACAAAAAATAGCTTTTGTTTCAGAGCTGGTAGTGGATTTCCTGATTACTGGAGGTACAGTACAGTAGACCTGAAAGTGGTCCAGAGAAATATTTTGCAAACATTATGAAATTTGCATTCTATGTAATATTTTCTTGCATATCTAGCTGCAGAGAGATAGAAAGCTTTACCACCACAGTGATGCCCAAGTTATATAGCAGCTCTACTTGGAGTGAACAACATAAAATAGCAAATGAAATCCACTGCAATCATATGTTATTACTATTTTCTGTATTCATTTCTAGTAGCACCCATAACATACTCGGTACTTTTTAAACTGAAGAGAAATCACATTTCACGCCCTCCAGAGTGCTCACTCGAAAGACAGAGCATGTCTTTCTCATGTCTGCCTCATGTGCAGAGGCTACAGGGAAACAGTACAACATATCACTAGATTGATCAACAGGGTTATTAGCTGTGTCACACTAACATCAGGTTATGTTAACCCAGGACGGTGGGGAGGGGGTGTGTGTGCATTTGGGGGTTTTTTTCTCTGAAAATATGTCATTATGAGTTAGTTAATTTGCTATAGGCATCATGGAAAAAGTGGGCCTTCAAGAGGGACTTGAGATGGTCACAGTCATGAAGATGAGCTCAGGAAGAATGTTCCATGCATGGAGGCTAGCGTAGATGGTGACAAGAAGCTTGAACTCGATGCCCTGGAAAAGGGGAAGCCAGTGGAGGATCCATGGAGCCGTGAAATTGACAAGAGACCCAACAGCCGATGTAAGTAACCTTAACTACACTGATATAAGTGCTACACCTTTCATGGAGATGGAGTTATTATGTTGATGTAGAAGGGCACTTACATTGGCAGGACAAGACAGTAGTGTGTACACGGACATAATTAGGTTGATGTAAGATGCCTTATGTTGACCTAACTTTGTAGTATAGACCATGCCTGAGTCATTCCTAATTTATCCAAATGGGATAAATCCTCACTGGAACTCTGACCAGAGCCTGTTCAGGGATGCAAAATGGAGAGGGAAGACACCTTGCATCCATGAAAAGGCCAGCCAAAATGTATAGACTCAGACTCATAGACTTTAAAGTCAGAAGGGAAATTTGGCCTTTTGAATGATTATTTACCATGAAGAAAGGCCTAAACTAATCCTATCTGGGGTCAGGGAGAATTCCACTCCCTCTGCCCACCACCCTTTTCAATTACTGGACAATCAGATGGTTCATTAGTAAGGTTTATACTCCCTCCTGGAACAGGCATTGTTGGCTACTGTATGAGCCAGAATATCAGACTGAATGGACCACTGGTTGGCTCTGGTCTGGCTATTCTTAGCTCTTTGTACAGTACAGTATCTCTATAGGAATCCAGGCAATTTGCAAATAAGCAGAAACAAAAGGCCAAGGGCAGCAAAAAAAGTAGATTTCTAATATTAGGCTCTAAAACCAGAAGGTACTATCCAGTCACTAGTTATCATTAGCAGGAAATGAAGAAGAGGAAATGAGGGTGATGAGAATTTGCCTACATTGTCATATTTTGTTACTTTTGTGGTGGTAGCCAGTGGTGACAGGTGACTTCCCCAAATCCATTTTCTTGAATAATCCTCATTATTAAAATACAAGTTTCAGCTGTCTGTAGATGTTATGGTTTGTTCTGTAGGAACAGGAGAGTTTAAAGCCCTCATGAAACTTAAAGCCCTCTCATTCCATAGAGTTTTAGATACAATTCTGACCGCAATAAGAGATTGGGTTGCTTAAAGATGATAGCATGATCCAAAATGTAAAATAGGGAAGATGTTGAATTATTATATGTGAGCAAGGGCTGTTAGAAATTTTTTTATCTAAAACATTCTTGATGGAAAAATGGGGTTTTAACTAAGTGAATATTCTTGCAAAAAGTCTACTTTTCATTGAAAACCCAGACACCCCAAAATCAAAATATTTTTGTCCAACAAGAAACTATTTCAATTAGGATATTCTGCTGCAGTGTCTCTTCAGAATTTCCATGATGCACTATAGCCATAAGTTTCTGATGATGAACCACCTCCCCTTTCTAAAAGGGGAGTGTATGGTACATCACAGGACATGCAGTCTGACCAGGGAATTGATAATATCTTATCCTCATCCTGACATAATGATATCAAAGACATAGTTCTAGAAAAGCTGCTTTGGTCATGCAAAGAGAGCAGAGAAGAAAGAAGTTAGAGATAATGAACTGGCAGTGAAAATATCTGAAGGACTTTGGCTTCTCCAAGTTGCAACAGATGCCAAACTGACCCCTGGCCAATCTGAAAATCAAGAGACCAGAAAAACAGAGTAAAGTCACTTCTGCCCATCTCATAGCCTTCGCTGCCCCATTCCTCTTTTCCCAACACACACTTCAGCTGTGGACCTAACTGTAAATTTTGTGTGTTTTGGATTTCTTGTGCATGTGTGTGTAAACTAATTCTGGAGAATTTTATTTATTTTTAACAACATTGCTCAATTAATAGTTTGACATGCTATTTACGATGCTAAATTACTTGTTTGCACTTTATTTACCTGAAAATTTGATTAATGAAAAGCTTTGTTTACTGGTCTTTCTAAAGATATTTTAACTAGTGTGCCAATGATACAAAACATTCCAGACCTTTTGTAACTCTAACTAAAGTCAAGCAAGAAAATTACCTAATCTTCTTCTTGATTTGTAGATGGCTACGGGACTAACTTCTTTCTTTCTTTCAGTTGTACAAAATTGCAATGATCTTGTACTTTTGTGTCTGATGAAACAGATTGCTACTTATATCACTAAATAAACTATTCTAAGGATATGGAAGGTATCAAATCATCATGTAGAATAGGCCCATTTTCTTTTCAAGGTCCTAACTTCTGGAAGCTGTTGACTGAACCTGCTAGACTCTGAATCTGTTTCTGTTTTTAGGTGTTATCTGAAGTCTTTTTATAAAATCTTTTAAATCTAGATCTATTGTATTTTATTGGTTTTCAGGTATTTGATATATGTCCTTTTTTAGTAAGATTAATGTAAAGTGCTTTGGGATGTGTCTACATGAAAGGTGCTACATAAAATAAATGTTTCTGTTGTACTCCAACAACTTAAGCCACCAACTAAGACCAGATGACTTCAAAAGACTTCTTCAGATATCTGTATGAAAATAATCAAAAACTTGTTCATTTTAATGCTGTGAAGTTATGAGTGTAGAATGGATGTTAACCATTTAAAAAAGAGAAATAGATTAGTTCAGGAAGCTACAAATTTATAAGCTCAACCCCATTACTTATAAATGGCAATCTATGAGCCAGATTCTCAATGGAGCTGCATCAATTTACACCAGTTGAGGATCTAATGTATGTATTATAGAAAAACAATTATAATGGATTGAAGAGGAAAGATCTTGTCTAATCCATATTGCAGAAGACCCTGATTCTGGAAAGCTCTCAGGTTTCTTGTTCCAGCTGGTGGGATCAGGCTCCTCTCTGGGGCCCTAGGACAAGACCCTGAGGTAGTATAGCTTCATTGAAGTTAATGAAGGATCTGGTCCAAAATGTTTAGAAAAAGTGAGTTAGGCATGGGCCACTCGCCATAGGAGTGAGTTCTGTGAGATCATTCAAAGAAATGTACCTATACTAATCTCAAAGGAGTTTAAGGGCTATAATTTGCCTGAACTCTAGAAAGGGTGAGTGACTTCATTACCTTCTGCTGACCATGTTGACCTGAGATGGATATTGTACTAAGAGAACCCACAATCACACATCTTAGGGAAATACAAATCTCAAAAGAAAAGAAAAGAAACCAAATACAAATAAGAAATCTCCTTCTCGGGGCAAAGGAAATCTGTCTCAGCAGCACCACTTTTAAAATGGATAAAAGCCCTTCTCAGAGCTGAAGACAAATCAGTGGCATCAGTTTTAACAAAGAAAGAAACCTTACTTAGGGCGAAGAGACAGCAGGAGTGGTAGGAGTACCAGCTGGAACAGAGATGCACATCAAAGATAGTAAAGCCCTATGGCTGAAAAAATTACATGGATACTACAAACTAATAATTTTAAATATTAAAAATCCCTTTCAGCCTGAAGAAAAGATCCATGTTTTGAGCAGTCAGCCCAAGGTTAGCAAGCACTGAGTGAGTACAGTCCCTCAGAACAGGGGATCTTTACCTTGAAGCCTGTTAGGTAACAAAGTGAGTTGGTTAATCCCTACTAGTTTAAAGACACAGTTTGCTATAATTCCCCTCCTCCCCCCAGGCTTTTTGGTTTGTGTTGAAATATATGTGTTAGTCTTGGTTTCACCTACAGTAAAGTTGCACAAAATGTTCTGTTTTAGAACAGGGAGGCATACACAGTCTGTGCTTCATTCCACATTTATACAACAGCTTGCTTTTCAGCATGACTCTAGCTTTCCCCCATGCCCTAAACATTAGGATTTATAGAGTTAAATTTAAAGTCTAATTTTCTTTACTAGCAAAATGTATCTCATTTGCTATCAGTCCATGCAGTATATGTTTTGTCAACATGGTGATTCAAGGAGAAAGTCAGGCTCTCTTTGTTATCAGATTTACAATGGCTTCTTAAAAAGACAGCTTGTGTATACCTCCTGCCTCTCTAGAATACTTGCTTGCTTGGTTCCTAACAATGGCTCATTAAATTCAGTCAAACTAGTATGAAACTTACCTTCAAACAGTTTCACTTGCTGAACCCCATTCTCAAAGGATTTTCTAATCTGCAATTTTTATTTTAGACTTTAACTAGGAAATTTGAGATGAAATAGAACATAACACTTTCTGAAAAAAACTTGATGATAGAAACAGAATAGATTTATGTTACTCATATTTTGAAGACAATCACACTCGTAATATTTATTTATAAAGCAGAGCATTTGCTGTTGGTTTTGACTGTAATTAAACTGCATCTTGAAAGAGCATTCTGAAGATTCTAGTAAACATTCATTTTTTCCACCACAGGGAAGTCCATTATTTTGCAGATCTGAACAAGGAAGTTCAAATCGTACATATCTCATAATTGGCAACCATAGTGTATTTAAACCATGTGCTGAGACTTTTTTTTTCTTTCCCCAGAAGCTCAAACTTAGCTTGAGAGTCAGCAGCACAAGGACAAAATTTCCACCCTTCTTGTTTGAATCAGGATAATTCTGATTTGATAAACTGTTATGTGTCTCTTGTTATAACCTTCCCCCACATTCCCTCACCCTCTCTCTTACACAATATATTGCTCGGCTTTCTAACAGTGTCAAAATATTGGTAGGTTTTTTTTATAAGAACGAACAACAAAAAAAACCAATAAGATTTATGTGAAAGCCCAAAACAGACTTCTAAGTAGGCTGTGTCTTAACTGTTTAAATTTTGTAAGTAAAAGGAGGGGGTATTTATACCTGCTATAGTCTTTGGGAGGGGCAAAGCATATTTCACCTTTTATTGGTTATTTACTGGTTATTTACCTTTAGATTATCAGATGCCTAAATAAGGCATCTTAATTAAATCTCAAAAATGAGGCTGTACAGGACATTGTCTCTCACATTAGCTTGTGTTTACAATCTGACTTTGGAATCTGTGTGCATAGCTGAACATGTAAATGTCACTGCACAGCTAAATACTTCCAACTAACCCTAATGGCTGTAGTTGTCCTGCCACTGGGAAGAGTTCACCAGTGCTTTCAAGACAGCAGTCATGTGAACAGCACATCACTGCACTAATATAAGGTTTATATCCCATGGGTAACTCAGACCACACGTGTAGTATAGCAAAAGTGCCATCTGGAAGTAATTCCCTGTTATTACTTCTTATCAGGACTGCTGAGGGGTTTTTATTTATCAAGTATAAATGAATCATAGGGAAAACTGATGTATGATCATTAAACTATGAAAACTTATTAGGCTATCCTTTTACTGCTCAAAATAGAAGTCTAATAGAGGTAGGCTAGATCATGCTAACCTACAGCATGAATGTGACATGCAAAAGAAGAAATAGACTGAAATCTGTCTGAGTTATACCAGGAAATTACATATTCTTCTTAAAGTAAAATAAACACTTGACAAAGCTGTTAATCATCCCTAGTGGAAAGGATTTACAGATTCAATATTAAGATGATGAGCTTCCCACTGGTCTTAGAAGCACTGTAGTCAAATGAATCCATTTTCCTCTGAAATCATTTAGATAAAAATTACATTGACATTGAAGAATATGAATGGTTTGAATGTTAAAACGTCACTTTAAAAATGCATTGTCCCTCCAGTGGGTTCCTAATAGTCCTCAGTTAATATTTAGTATATTTTGAATGAAAATTTCAAAGTCAATATCTTATATGTAAGTATATATATTTATAATGTACTGTGCAGACACATTATATGTATGTATATCTAGACAAACTATATATTTTATACAAAAGCCCACACTCACACACTTCAACAATAAATACACTGTGCAACTGTATTTCCACCTATTTTCACAGACTGTTTCTGAATTTTACATATTTATACACAAATATTTTGCATCAAACCACATTGGAGATCTTGTACACAAAGAAATTAAACATTTCCACATCAGAGAGTAGAAGAATAAATAATACATATTTATCTTGATTAAGATGATTTCATAAAAGCTCTTGACAATTAGATTTTTTCAGTAATTCGAAACAATCCTTTATTGAGAACATATTTGGAAATTTACCTGCAGTTAAATTGTAGCTGGAGACGCCAATAAAAACAAACAATTTTTAGAAGTTACCCATTCAAAGAGAGAAAGAGAAAGAGAATGAGTAAGAGAGATTATGGAATTTAATGATTAAGAATGTGTGCAGTGCAGTATAAGTACATTTGTTTCCTTGGAAACAAACTAGTACTGTTGCACTGAAGAAATTTGTAAGCTTTAAAAAATTCTGTAATCAGGCCCCAGGAGAACATATTAAAAATTTCAAAAGGGATAAATATTTGACATTCCTGCCCATTTTCTGACTGTACTTGTTGATGAGGCCTGTTGTCAAAGGGTGGTGTTTTTAACGTTGGAGAAATGGATATGATATGTGAACCTGCACTGCCAAGAACACACTTCTAAATGGCTAATCCATGTGGCAGGATCAACAACCTTGGCATCATACTGAAAGATTTAATCATTTAAAAGTACCAAGTACATGGCAAATGCAACTGAAGGTAGACTAACAAGCCAGCAATAATGATCCAAAGGAGGGAATATTGAGAAAGGGCTCTAAAGGGCTCAGTCGATCTTATAGTTGCTTGCAGAGAGCAGCAGATTTGGTATGGTGAGAAGAGATGATAACAATGCTGCTGTGTCATGTCAAGGTTATGGCTTATCAGAGTTATTCAGCTCAACTGGTTTCAAAAAACAACACAACTGCAGCCCCTGAACCGTCACCCACTTTTAGAACCAAACTTCTCTGTATGCTCTGAAATGTCTGTAGGCTTTTTCACTTCAATTTTTCTGGCACGAAGCAGAACCAGAAGTGCTATTTTTTTTTAAGCTGAATTTCTGTCTGCAAGCTGAAGCACAAATACTAGGACCCTCATACTAAAACTTGTTCTGGTGAGACTTCCTGTCCAGTTTTGCAGACTCAAGAGGTGTGATTAGCTTGAATGAGTATTTGAACTCTGGGGTGGCCTTTTCAAACAGAACCCCATTCTGGTCCCCTCTCCTTAAGCTAGCATACAGAGCTATATACAATATTGTCAACCCTACTGTTCAATATAGTAGTAACATGGATTCAGTTCATATTAATTATGATACTTTGGGTTGGGTGGAGTTGCTGCATGTTTATTTCCAAATAAATACAGCTCCAATAACTGGCATAGCAATAATACATGCCATGCAGTAAAGGTTAAGACATCCCGGGATGATCATGAAATAAACTTGTGAAATCTTTCCAAAAAACAGGGGAAATCACACAAAGCATGCAGAATAATAGCAAGTCTAAAAATATCAATGCTACAAACTAAATGAAGTCATAAAAGTTCATTCCCATCAGTAAAGTGATTGTAAGGGGGTGGTATGTGAGGTTTTAAAGTTATGAAAAAATAAAAATTGCCAAAAATGAATGAGGCAATTCTTCCCAATGGGAAAAACTCAAGAACATGGAAAGACATATAGAATAAGGGTGCAGAGGAGAGAAAGGGATTTTAGGCACAAGTGTTTCACATGAATGGGAGACAAGTCGTGAAATTAGTTTTCAACTACAGGCATAAAAGTATAAGGGAGTATCCATGTGTTCAGAAAGGAACATAGGAGTATGTTACTGAGGAAGAAAGTGAGCAAATTCCTGTCCTGTGCTTCACTGAAACTTCAGGTTATTCCCTTAACCTTATAACTTCAAGTCAATGGTATCACATCAGTCATGAATTTGGCCCTATTGCTTTAGAGATCCGAAAGAGATTCCTTTCATCCACTTGAGCTTGATCTGGTACCACTGAAGTCAATGGGAGTTTTGCAGTTGATTTCAGTGGGAGCAGAACCAAATTCTATGTGGTTAGAGTTGGAGACTCTGGAAAGGTGAAATCTACCCTTGCAATTAGGATGACTAAACAAAGCTGTTACCCAGCCTACTCTGTCAAGGCCATTCTCAAGCCTCTGGGCTCCATGTTGGTTGTCTGAGATGTGTGGAGACACAAACTCAGTGTTATGTACTGTGCTATTTTTCTATTACGTCCATCCTGATACATTATGCTTAAAATGCTTATTTAAATGGCTGGAGTCAAATCAAGGTTGTGGCTGGTCAAAAGCTCTCCTGGAATAAGTTGCTAAAAATATTGCAACTGCTAAACATACCTCTTCTTTTGCTCCTGTAAGTAAGAGGAAATAAGAAACTACATACAATAGTTCGAAAATGCCTAAAATCATCTCAATGGAATGCCATCCATCTGCCCCTAAAAGGGTCCAGTTCACTTGTTACCTGTATATTCCTATCCCTATCCCTTTACACTGCCTCTGTTGCCTGGCACAAAAGGTCTGTAAAGCCAGCAGATACAATCACCAGAGTAAAGAGACTTCTGCGCCCCCCTGTACAGGGGATGTTGTTTCAGGGATTGGGGCATGGCATGAGTACTAAGGTGCTTTAGCTATTCCCTATTGCCACAGTGGACCCTTTGGGCCATTGGCTGCCAGGAGCAATATTTTTCCCTTTAGAAGTTAGGGGAAACATGAGGCTGCTCTAATCTCCGCCAAGAGCCCCAAACAGCCCCAAATGGTATAAAGCTTTCTTTCTCCTCCATGTCCTTGAGTGTTGTCCTGAGAGGTTGGGTGTACCCATTAATTAGGTACCAAATTTCCCCCGCCCCCATCTCACTCCTTTAAAAATTCTGTCTTTTATCTCCTTTGTCCTCCTTCCCTATCACTTTGTACCATTCTCTTTCTTATACCATATATCACCTTTTGTTTTCTATCCAACAGTTTAGGGTCTCATGCATGTCTCTCCCATACATGAATATCCCACTGATATCAATGTATGCTCCACACAGATAAAGACACGTATATGGTCCTTAATTCCTTATGATTTTATTTGGTTTTTCACTTTTCGTCACTTTAGTGCTTCTTCTCCTTGAAATTTTTTCTTTCCTACCACCCCTGCTGTATGTTGTCTGTCTACAAGATTCCTCTCCTCTCTTCAGGGTAAATTTGAGAATGGAACATCTGACTCCTGTGTAGCTTGCATGTCTATGGGAAAAGTTAAACGCAGCCAGCTCTAGGGAAAGCTTTTCCTGTGGATCTCTGCAGGAACCCAGGAGTAATTCTCCTTTGATACTTCTTTAAAATAATCTACATGCCTGTATGTGTGTGTTGGAAAGTTTGTTGCAATATGACCATGGGGTAATAATACACCAAAGTCCAGATTTAAAATATTTTAAAAAACATGAAAAAATGGGCTGTTTATAAAGCTAATGAAGAAAATATATTTAAGAAAGTAAATTTTTTGACAATGTGGGTCATTTCCTGAAATCAGAGCTCATCTTGTAACAAATCCATATTCTGTAAACAACAGACACAAGCAAAACATAAATCACACACACACCATATCTTCTCTATCCTGGCAATAATATATTTTCGATCACAACAATGGAGACAGTGGGTTACAGAAAGAACAAGGGCCTGCTCCAATACCCACTGAAATCAATGAAAATTGACATAGATTTCAATGAATACTGGATCAGGCCCCAACACCACAAAAGACTTAAAACAGGAGCTGCAGTGAGCTTTTTACCAGCCAGACAAAATGTTGTCCATGAACTCCTGCTGGTTATTAAATATAAGAGCCTGTGCTTTTACATTCCATATAATTAAGACATTCATATCAAGAAAGTTGCGTATCAATGTGATTTCAGTTATATGAAAATAAATTTGTGAAATTTCTATTTAAAAAAGCCTCACAAATTTTGCACATTTATTTTATGTGCAGCACAAAGATCCACCAAATTTAGTCGATGTTTTCAGACTTACAATCTAAGCTCCTAATTCTTCAAAAACACATATATGTGCTTAACTTTAAACATCGGCTTTGTCTCACTGACTTGATTTGATTTTGATTGTCAATTTGAGAACATTTAATAAAATTAGGAGAAACTTTGTACTGCATATATAGTATTTTTTTTTTCAAAATTTGTTGGGTTTTCAACATTTTTTTGAAGTTCTGTTAAAAACTTATTCTGCCTCTTGGAACAGTGTAAATTCATGCCACTTGAGTGGTAATTTATCCCAAAATGTATCCAAATTAATAATATGTGATACTAGCATATGTTTGATTATATAATTATATACATATTCCCTTTTCAAGTAGATTAAAACTTATTTTTCCTTGTAGTACAAGAAATAAGATTTTTTGACAAAGAGGATGTTCACCTATTAAATCATAACCTTGGATTGCAATACAAAGACAAAAACAACAACAAAACACCTCAAAAGAGGAAATTTAAGGTTGGATAGAAAATAAATAAGGTTTAGACTTGAAATAATAGAAAGATCTATAATCAGAAGACATGTTTTATTATTACAGGTAGAGATAACATTGAAGAAAGCGTGGGATAATATCTTGGGCTTAATTTAAGACTAACGTAACAAGACAGTATCTATATGGTTGTTTTGCCAGCTTTTCTTATAAAGAACTTCTTTTCCAAAATTTACCCTTCAGGTTCAAAAATGGATTTATTTAATTTTAGAAATGTGCCAACAACCCGACTACCTCCATAACTTGGCCATTCTTTTCCCCACTTCCATTTAGCTTGGAGAGCACATAATGACTTCCACCTTTAAGGCCCAATCTTAAACTCACTGGCATCAATAGAAAGACTCCTGCTCATTTACAGTGGGTTTCAGAACAGACCCCTTAATCTGTGCAGCAATTTGAACAGAAGTTTAAGAAGAGGAAGGCACAGTTTTCTGTCTAATTCTAAGGTGCTCCTTTTTGGTGTCATTTGGTCATAAGAGTTATTTTTCCTATATGGCTAGTAGGGAGATTGACTCATACTAGGTAAAAAAGATTATGCTCTTTTTAAAAGAAATAGGTGTGGAAGTTTTGTCTGTGTTCCACTGTTCATACATATTAGTAATCTACCAGCATAAACCCCGCTTCAAATTTCAAGAGCTATAAATTGCACAAGGAAACATGTAGTGATGTGGCTTTTAGTGGAAAACTATTTCTCCATGAGTTGAAGAAGTGGACAGGTCTCTCCTAACACCTCAAGGTACATGCTCATTTTATTCATGGGGAAATCGCTTTTAATGATATATCTTTAAAACAGCTAGCATTGGTTTCTTAACAGCATGTAAAAATGTAAGTTGGAATTCAGCACAACCCTGGTGCTGGGGAAAGGTGTAGGGGTAGACGTGTGCAGTGCAGAGGCTCATGAAAACCTACCACATTTTTTGATATTTTTTTAAAATGAGAGCTATTTACTATTCAGTATTCCCAAAAGTGCACCCAGCAATTTATTGGGAACTGCATGGCTAAAATCCCACACTCTAATCTGCATCCATATCAATTTCAATCTTCACTTTACATGTAAATAACCCTACATCAGAAGTTGTTTAAAAGTCTGTGTATCGCTTATTTTAATGAACCAAATGACAGTTAACCTGCTGCTTTTAATTGGTATTGAAAAAGATCCAGAGCAGATGGTGATGTCCAGGAATTTATAATAATAATAGCTGTATAATTTCTTTTTGTTGGTGTTTTTTAAATAGAACTGAAAATAATGCCAACATATAATCCACCATTTTCATAGAAGAAAGTGGTGGTACCTGTGTATTATTCAGAGGTGGGGAAGAGATTATATAATTGGCTAAATTTAAAACTGTTTACAAGAATCATTTACCGCTTTATGGGTGATATCACAAAGAATATTTGGTCATGTGAACTTGTTTAATGAAAATGGATAGATAATTGCAATCCAAAAATTGAATAATAGAGCTGGGGAAATAAACTGTAGTGAAAAAACTAATTTTGGGTCTTTTTCTGTTTGCAAATTATTTGTGAATGTATGCTTTTCTTTAATTTATTCATTATTTAAAATAATTCACGGAATAATTTCTGCAATTGTTTTTTTGTCCTAAAGGTCATTCATGTTCATTTTACTGCAAGTATTCTAAATTTGATTGATGTTGGTTCATATTGATTGCGCAAAGTGATAACATGGACTATTCTGTACTTCAATTTGATTAGGATAACTTTAAATATCAGGTATCTGATAGGAATTCTTGAGTTTCCAAATTTAAAATTCATTTCCAGTGAATATACTCCAACATCTGCTCAAAATGCACTGTTCCTATGAACATACATTAGTAAATTAATTTCCTAGAATATTTGTGAACATAGGAGGAGTATAAACTTGGCCCAAGCAAATTAATTTAAATATTCAAACAAATATTCATAGGTGTTTTGGGTTTTTTTCCCCAGTATTTACTGAAAATATTATAATCAAATTCAGCCCCGGTATAAATAAGTATGGCTTCTATTCATTTTAACAGGAGTTGCACCTGTGAGTGCAACAGCTGAAATTGGAGTCTACTCAACATTCATTGTGCTACAGCACAGACAGAGTGAGAGGTAAGATCAAATTCCCTCTCCCAGCCAATATACTGGCATGAATATGGTTGCTTAATTCTTTATCTGAAACTCTGCTCTCCTTCAGTATCAAAGGGAAAAATTAGAATGTGAGCTGATTCTTGAAACATTTTGGGTATCTCCTTCCATGTAAAATGATTACTAATATGGGAAACATTCCCATATTTGCAGATATGAAAGTGTCTTTCAAAGCAATAATCATCACAGTTCAGAAAGGTATGCTCAAAAAGAAGTGCAGGTCACCTCCTCCTCCTGCATGGCTAATTAGATCACTTTCTTTGGTCTACTTATTTGGGATGTTTATATAGGAAGTCAATGCTTATGGCCAGAGATGGATGAAGTTGTTTTTTTTCATGAACATTAAAGGTTTTAAACTTTATTCACCTCCCTCTTATGCTTACTTTGTCTAGTTATTCCATCACATGAATTCACTAGTGGGAATGTTTGTGGAAATGCCTAATTTTAAGTGAATATACAGAGAAAGCAAGTTTTAAGATAATAAAATTCCCATTGGAAACCTATTTCTAAAAGTTATACTCATCTAGTAAGGGAAAGGAAACTATGTGACCTCTTTGTTCAATCCAATGCACAGGCATCAAGCACTCCATTGGGTGTTAACACAGCTCAGATATCACATACAGTCTGCTTACAAACAATTCAGGAACAAGATATAGGGACAAAATGTGTTCATTATGAATGATTTGTCCAGCTGTACCGATGACATAAGTTTGAAGAAAAATATAAAATCACGCCAAATAAAAATAATGTCTGGGGAGGAGGTGCTAGGTAATGTTAGAAGAAGAGCCAGGTCTTCAGCTATCTCTAGACTGTAAAGGAAGTGAAATGTTTGAGAAGGAGGAGCAGTTGATAACACAGCCTGATCTATATTTCAAAGAGAAAATTAAAATTGAAATCACATTTCCATGGGATGAAGATAATGATCAGGAAAGAACAGTATTCTTGCAATGAAGAAAATGCACACCAATATCTTCTTTCCTCATCCACTCCCGATTTCAGCTCACTGACTAGTACACTTCTCAAAAACTAATCTTCTCAGCATGAAAGTGTAATACCGGGCACCTGTGCGGGAGCCCAAGATAAAGTTCATGACGGCACAGAACATCAGCATTAACTGTGCACGTTAGATGCTATCAAAGATAGATAGATAGATAGATAGATAGATAGATAGATAGATAGATAGATAGATAGATAGATGTGTGTATGTATGTATGTATATAAAATAGAAAAATCAACTTTAAAAAAACATAAAAAGAAAAGGCCCAGACTTCCTTGCCTAACAGAGATCTATGAAGCCTTATAGCCTATTACTGAAACAAATCCATGGTGGTATGTTTACATTTCCTTCTGAGTGAAATCCAACATCTGAGCTTTTGTTCAATGTTTATTCAACCCTATAGTTGAGTAATGGGTTTATTAAACCAATCCCTGGGAATATAGTGATTTAACATTGTTTAGCTTTATCATCCAGATCTATGGTTGTCTGAGTATCAAAATTATTACATAGTGTGGGAGAACCACTTCTCTAACGATGGACAACAAAATAAATGAATAGAGCTACTGAGTCTCTCAAGTAAGCAGATGCAAGACAGTGAAGGAGAGCAACTTGCTCCCATTATATTAAATCAAGGATAGGGTCTAGAATTGAAATTTCTGACATCTTTTGTTTCATCCCATTCCCAGTGCAGGCAATGGCAGATTTACCACCGACTTCAACAAGAGCAGGATCAGGCCTTCAATTAGGTGAAATAATAATCCACTTATTTTAACTCAAATGCTAAACAAACATACTCTCTTTTCAAAAAAACCTGTTCAGAGAGACCCGCCTGTCCCTTACGCACAGAAAACTTCCATCAAGATACAGTGCCTGATCCTGCATGTCTTACTAAAACAAGCAACAACAGTTTTGCCTCAATAAGGCAATAATGGGCCTCAAGCAGGCCCCTAATGCGCATGCACGCACACACACACACACTAATACACACACACACAATATGAGCAAATGAAGAATGAATCATCCTTGACAGAAATATGTGTATGTTTATGAATGTACACTGGGAAGATGACAAGAAGGGACAGGTGAGTCAAATCAGGAAACATATATATATATAATGCTATGATTTTCTAAAACTATGAATATGTTTTTAAACCACCGAGCACAATGCTCTACTGGAAGAAGAAACTAGATGGGCAAGTTCATTGGCAGAAAGATTATTTTAAAATGCTGATTTCTATAATAATATAGAGTATTAAGACAAGTTTAAACGTTACTCCTACATTTTATTTAGGCTATTGTTCAGCATAGATTTAGAGTTTATATGGATAACTATCCTTAGTTTATATAATTTTATTAATCTGTCTGCTACTATTATTAATAATAATAAAGCGTAATGTTTTTCCAAAGCTGCATTGTGTTCTGATGGGTCTCACAGATATGCATGCTTTGAAGAATTTTATTTCAAAATTACAAAATATGTATACAATAAATCATCAGTTGATTTAAAATTAAATCATTCTGGTTGTATTTATGTTCATGAATCAAATGTGACTTTTCTCGCTTTACATAGGTCTATGCTGTTTTCAACCTCAACCTTTGCGAATGACATTTTCATTTAGAATCTTATCATTTCATAATTATTACCTTTCAGAACTCCTAGGGAGAGAACAAAAGCTTCCTCTTTGTATTTCCATTGTTATGTTCCTTTGAAGAACAAATTAAATTTCAATCCCAGCCAAAACAAACTTTTAAAGTACAAAATAAATTAGAAATTACATGAAAAAATATCAAGCTGTGAAAGCTTGATTCAGGCTCTCATGAGTACAGGTATATTCAAGATAATTTATTACTGTGTTTAATTTTCTTTATTTAACCAAAGTGGACCACCTTCAGCCTGATATAACTGGTAAATCTCCCACTGAAGTCAATGAGAATTGCTCCAGTTTATGCCATGACTCATGTGATGTTAATCAAAAACTGAAATATTTTATACTCTTTGGTTGATTATTCATTATTATTATTGCATGTCTAGAGATACAGAGAGATTCACTAATGTTTATCAGCACTCTCGCAAAATGTATCCAGTATTTTATACAATAATGAATTTTCACACATTTCCTCATTATAAGCAATTCTCATCATTCTCACCATGTCAGCTTCCTTTCATTTCACTCCAAGATAATTTCTCTTTTAGTGACTTCTCTTTTAGCTTTGAATAAACTCTGGCCCTGATCACCAGTAGACCTTAAAAATCACATGGCATTTTTGCAAGTATAGGAGTGTCACTGTTGCTGCCCTAGCCACATTTCAATTTAAATTCAAACTAACTAAGTTCACATTCACTACGATTATTGTCTCAGTCTTCCGAATTACTTATAGAATTCCCAAAACATTAGTCAGTTGTTTCAAAAATGCAAGTAAGAAAATTACCGAGCAGAAATATATTGTCACTTAGATGCTACTATTCATATTACAATGAAAATACGAGTTCCTGAGAGTTGTTTCCAGCACACAGTTGCCACCTCACTTGATTGCCTGTACCAACAGGAGAGGATGTCTGGCTTCAAGCAAAGTAGTCTGAGAGGAAAGAGCATGGTATGACTGCAGCCTACCTAATTTCAGAGGCTATGGAGTCAATGACAAGGTGTCTCTCCCATCTCTCTTAGGCTTGCTCTGCTGATCTCTTTAGGTGGAGGAAACCTAAAGAGAAAACTAGCCTGGGAGAGAAACAGCAGAAATCAAGAGATCTGGATAGTGTTCAACTCTCAGCAAGGGACAAAAGTGTAAGTGGCTCCTGGCAGCTCCAGTCAGACGAAGAGATGGGGTGGCAGCACTCAAGGTTTGGCAGGGAGAACAGTACTGATGTAAAGGAGAGAGGCACTCATCTAGTAAAATAGTAACACCTGGCCCACTAAAAAGATTGACCTATATGCCTATTTTACCAGAGATTGGAATTGGCGCTGCTCCAGGAAGCAGGAAAATATTACAAGAGATGTTACATCTGTCTGTTTCCATGGTGAGTAGGCTGGGAAGATGAGAGAAGGGCCACTGCACATAAAGCACCCAAGAAGGTATGTACCACAAAAGGGCCTAAAAGGCGCATAGGGATTAATGGTTGCATTGACTGAAACTTAGATAAACATCCAACTTTTAATGTGAACTGAATCTCTAAAGCTTTTTGAGATTCACCCATTACTAGCTAGAAGAAAAGGAGTACTTGTGGCACCTTAGAGACTAACCAATTTATTTGAGCATGAGCTTTCGTGAGCTACAGCTCACTTCATCGGATGCAAAATGGTTAGTCTCTAAGGTGCCACAAGTACTCCTTTTCTTTTTGCGAATACAGACTAACACGGCTGTTACTCTGAATACTAGCTAGAAGTAGCTCCAGCTTGATTTAACTGTTTAGAGATGGTTTTAGGAGGAGGCAATCCATTTTTTCCAGACTTTGGGTGCGGGAAAGGAAGCTAGAAAAGGAATTCCAGTCCAAACTACCCAACAGTTTTAGTCTGTTCTCATTTCCAATTCAGATCTGGGAGATTTCCCAACTCCCACTTCCAATTTAAGTCAGTGCAGAAGATTTCCAAAAACATCAGTCAATCCCTTTATGCTGGGTAAGCAAGACCTCAGGCTTGACTGATGTGGCAAAAAGTGGGAAAAACAGATGACTTGGTATAAGCTTCGACCCCTCATCATAGATTTAAATCTGAAATGTTTAAGAAACATTCTCCCTTCCCACCTTACTCACAGGAGGATAGAGTCGCCTGTCATATTGGTCTCTTTTTGTCTTAAAAAGCTATGAATCTGAGACCAATGTGACAGTCGACTCTATCCTCCTGTGAGTAAGGTGGGAAAGGAGACTGTTTCTTAAACATTTCGGATTTAAATCTATGATGGGGTGTCACATCATCAGTTGGGACTCTTTGGAGGTAGAGTAAGTCTCAAAGCTTTAAATTAAATGACAAAAATGCAATTTTTAGAACCCCAGAGATCTCCTTTATCTATGTATCTAAAAACAAGGCTGGGCAGTAAGAAATGATCTTAACATTAATCTACTGGCACAAATTTATGGTATAATGGAGGAGGAAAAACAAGGGCATAGTGGGGCTTTCAAAAGTCAATGGGAGTTAGGCTTCTAGGTGCTTCTGAGAATCCCACTGGGCACCTATCTGCATATTTAGGCACATAAATACCTTTGAAAATCTGGCCCCAAATCCTTTGCTTAGAATAATTAAGGGAGAGCTGCAGTGGATGAACCCAAGACATGAGTAGTCTCCATGGTGCTTTGCTCTAGGAGTCTTTTGTGTTCCAGTTACTCAGTCTCTAGCTCCCCACAGCTTTCCTTTTCTAATCAAAATTTTGAGCAAAAGAGAAAAAATATGTTTATTGAGAATATATGTTACAAAACAATTTTATTTTCCCCTGGAGCCTTGCCAAAAGAAGCAGAAATCCCTGGATATATTACATGCACAGCCACAGTTATACATTTGAACTTATTCAATAACAGCAGAGTCTAGAAGACGCAAGTGAGATCGGGGCCCTGTTGTGCAAGGTGCTGTACAAACACATAGTAAAAGACAGTCACTGCCCTCAAACTCTAACAGATGGGGAAGCCCAAGCACCAGGGTTTCAATGGTGCTGTGTTGACAAGAAGTTGGGACAGAGCAGGGCAGAGTCCAGGAGTTGTTGTGGAGTTAGATGGCCTCTATGCAAATAGCCCTGTACTGCAGAAATCCCGTTATTTCCACGGCAGGGAAAGTGTGAGAGTCCGTGAGGTTTAGGGGCCAGACCACAGACAGGGTCTGAGTAGACCACTTTTCCTTTTCTCAGTTATTCAACCCTTATCACAAAGGACTCCCAAATAGTCCAACTCCTCTCAAGCCTTCCTCCCAGACTTTTATTTATTATTTTTTTAAAACAATCTCCTTCTTCAAGTCATTTCCCCTCTGTAAAATCAGAGCTCCTGCCTTTTCTTAATGTCCTCTGGCAGGCAGACTTGCCATCTCCCTTAGACTGAGGAAGAGCAGGCCTTCTTATAGTATGCCTTGTTAGCAGCCTTGAGTTCCAATGCATGTTGGGCTTCTAGTCCCAGAAGCCTGTGAAAACTGAACCCTCTTAGGATAGGCTTACACAGTGTTTTGGAGCAAGCAGCAGTGAGCCTGTCAGCCCAGGTCGACAGACTTGGGCCAGCGGGGCTCATGCTAGCATTCTAAAAATAGCTGCGCAGACAGTGCTTTGAAGTTGAGGGTCTCTGAAACCCAGTCCCCACCCTAGGCTTCAGAGCCCAAGCTCCAACTTCAAAGTGCTGACTACATAGCTATTTTTAGAGTGCTAGTCTAGGAGTCTAGACTAGCTGGCCAGAGTCTGTCAAGCTGGGTTGGGAGGTTCACTCCCACTCACTCTAAAACACTGTCTAGACATAACCATAAAGGCCCAATAGCACCCTGTGGTAAAAACTAACTAAAAAATTCTTGAGCCTCGCTTGGAAGAATATCACAGACATACTTGGGTGTATAAGGCTAGGGAAAGGCCCTGGACAAAGACAACCCTGATCGCTGGTCACTTCAGGCTATAACATCAATTTATGGCGAAGAAGAAGATGATGGGTGAAGAGTTGTTCTGGTTATGTAATGTTACTGAGATTCGTACTGGGTTACTTATGCTTCAGAATCCATTTAGATTTGCCTGTTTCAGCCTAAAAACAGCAAACTACATCAGGAGGTTCTACCTATACTATTATATGGCGCTTACTTCTTACACAAAAAGACATAAGTTGTATCATCAATATGCCTTACTTAAAAGTTAAGAACACAAGAAGAACATATGGACGGCCATAATGGTTGTTTAGCAGGCTTCCTGCTTCTAATGTACTTAAAAAAAATGCTATTACTTTTTGAGTCTTTGGCTAGCTGTTCTTCAAATTCTTTTTTATCCTTCCTAATTTTTACATTTCATTTGCCAGAGTTTATGCTCTTTTCTATTTTCCTCACTAAGATTTAACTTCCACTTTTTAAAGGATGCCTTTTTGCCTCTCACTGCTTCTTTTACTTTGTTGTTTAGCCACAGTGGGACTTTTTTGGTTCTCTGTTTTTTAATTTGGGGTATACATTTAAGTTGAGCCTCTCTTATGGTGTCTTCGAAAAGTTTCCATGCAGCTTGCATGGATTTCACTTTTGGCTCTTTACCTTTTAATTTCTGTTTAAGTAACCTCCTCATTTTTGTGTAGTTCCCCTTTCTGAAATTAAATGCTATAGTGTTGGGCTGCTGTAGTGTTTTCTCTGCCACAGGGATGTTAAATTTAATTATATTATGGTCATTATTACCAAGCAGTCCAGCTATATTCACATCTTGGACCAGATCCTGTGCTCCACTTAGGACTAAATCAAGAATTGCCTCTCCTCTTGTGGGTTCCAGGACTAGCTGCTCTAAGAAGCAGTCATTTAAGGAGTCAAGAAACTTTATCTCTGCATCCAGTCCTGAGGTGACATGTACCCAGTCAATATGAGGATAGTTGAAATCCCCCATTATTACTGAGTTTTTTTATTTTAATAGCCTCTCTAATCTCCCTGAGCATTTCACAGTCACTATCACCATCCTGGTCAGGATGGTCAGGAACTTCAACTTATTTTGCCTCCAACACCCTGGTTTTTCAAATAAACTTTTTCAGATACTCGGATGCAAATCTGCCGCTATAAAGTTCCCCGTTATTAAGAAGAGCTAAAATGTGTATCAACTGGCATTTTTCCCCAATGCCTATTTGCATATGTAAATCAAACAGCTTATATATCTACCAGTCTATTTAATCAGTTTGTCAGGAATGTCTTTTTCTGAAACAATTTCAAAAAGAGGTAAGAAGAAAACATATTGCATGAATGTACTTTTTAAAATTAAAAAGTGATATAGTCTACTAAGTTCTCTCTTTCTTAGAACATTATTTTTGTCTCAAAGAACATTTGCTCTCCCAGACTGGCTCGCTGTTAAGAACAAGCAAAGAAAACAGTAACATTTCAGTACTAGCCTACACTCTATGTTAAATGTTAAATCATCATTCTAACAGTGTCCCCATGGCTGAAAAACATGCCCTTTTCCTTGAAATCTGCCCTAGTATAGATGAAAAACTGCCAGTAGAAATTACCACATTTGCCATGACTGCGATTGGGTGGGTTTCTGCAGTTGGATTCAATGAAACTATGGAAAATGTTGTTAGTAACAACTCTAAGGTTATAAAAAAATCACCAAGTGACAGGTTTCTAGATTAAAAGGAAATATTAAAAATCCCTTTCAATATTTAAAGCTTACTTAACTAGTAGCACTTTACATGACACTGACTCGTGTCATTTTCTTTCATTCTTCTTTGATCCATGCAAAGAAGTTACACAATTGCAAATATCTTACTATGTCACCTTCTCATACATATATGAGATGAAAGAATATTATCTCAAGCTGAGTGATAAGCCCTGTATCAAAACTACTGATAAAATCTCTACAATCAGATGATAAGTAAAAGCAAGAAGGTGGATGTATTAGGCATGTTTTCTTTAATATTTTAAAACATTGGTTAAGGAAAAATGTTATTCTAACATGATATTTAAGGCTACTAAGTAATGTCAAGCTTTTGTGACAGGTTAGCTGAGATATCTGTCAACATACAGGCATCATCCAAGGTGCTTTTATTTGCATGATTGTGAAGTGGCAAACCACCAATACTGTTTCCCCTCTGATTCTAAATGTACAGAGGGCGTCAGAAGGCTTATTAACATAAAATAAAATTAGCCCTGGTCTGTTTTATTTTAAATTGATTCTTTTTTTTTTTTTTTTTAAAGGAACTCAGTTCCTTTCCCATACTTGGAATATAGTACATCTTTTTTTTCTCAGACTTAATTCTCCAAGTCTGGTCTGTCAGCCAGTATAAACAACACTTGATGAATGAGACTCAAGGTGTTTAGTCACCTGAAGCAGCTGTTTGAAGTAACTCTACACACAGCCTGAGGCCTGTGTTTTCACAGCTGTGGGAACTCTTCAAAAGCTTTCCCTCTTGGCCTAGCTCTTTGCTGTGGCTTTAGACTCTTAGCGCAAAATCTGGACAATTTCAAAAGGGCAGAATGAAACTAGAGACAGTAATTTTTGATGATTTTGAGCCAAAAACAGTCTAAAATAAATAAATGAAGTACATTTGAAAGTGCTTTACCTAGGTGGGCTATATATCTGAGAATTGTTCACTCTTCATGTGCCCATGCACTCAAAAAGGGAGATATATGGGTAAAATACTACTCTCTGTTTACATGGTAGTATTTTCATTTTCTTCTCTGATGCAGCTACATTCAAATTCAACTGAAAACACACATACCTGAAATAAACTTTGTGAATTCTTCAAAGTTTGAAAGCTCTCCAAACTTGTAAATAGACCTGCAGTGATTAGTGGACTGGACTCCCCTCTGGTGAGCTTAGGAGAACTGGCCTCACAAAGATCATATAATTTCTTCTCTTGGCCTGGTAGTGTCTGCTTTCATGACATACCTCAATGTGTCCATTAGTGTAGCCAAGATGGTGATGAGACTGAAAAAAAAGAAAAAATAGAACCCGCCTCTGAGCTGGCGGGGAAATTACAGTTTTGGAAAAGTGGGACCCAGTCATGCAGCTGGGCTGAAATGTTATATTCAGAGTGAGATCATGCATCCGAATATGTGATTTTATTTGGGGGTGGGGTGGATTGGAACCATAAAGAAAGATGATGAATTACTTGGATAAGTGAGAGGGATGAAGGGCCAGGTTCTGCCACCCTCTACTCACATTGTGTAATACCTCTCCCCTCCAGAAGCCCTGCTGATTGCAAATGGGACTGCTTGAGGTACTAATCATCATGAATAAAGATGGCTGAGTCTGGTCCAAAGAGATTAGTGTAATTGAAAATGAAAGCAGTGGGGGATCAAATTGAACCCCAGGAATGGATTTTGGTGGGTGGATTTGACCCAGTGGAGTTCTATTGGGGATGTTTTTCGCCTAGTAAATGCTTTTCCAAACAAAAGTCTCAAAAACACCACAAAGAGAAAATAAACAAACTGAACTCCAATTTTTAAATGTTTTAAAACAAAAGCATCAGCCAGACTAACAGAAGATGAGCGAGGACAAAAGCAGGGATAAACTAGGCCTGAGACAAAACAATATAAATGTCCCCACTTCTCTGTTTTTGTAATTCCTCCCTCCCACTGTACTTGTACCTATTCCCTACCTCTTTGTTTCTCTCCTCCTCTCTCCTTTTCCCTGCCTCTCGCAAACACTCTCATTTTAATAGGAAGAGCTTAGTTTACCCATATTCTTCAGCTGTGGTACTATTCAGATTCACCTTTATTAAGGTTTTTTGTTGTGTAATTTTGTACTCATCATATACTTGGGCCCTATATTTTCAGCTGATTGTAGCCATTTTTCACACTGTCAATGCTCAGGCTGTAGGAGTTCGGAATTGATGAATTATGGCAAATAATAGTATTTTAAATAATTATTTATTAACAGTATAAACAATATAGTTAGATGATATGTGGAATAGTATTCTCCATTTTTCATTTCTTTGATAATGCTTGTAAGTTTTAAAACAAAAAAACCCTCTTCATTTTAACCCTACCTTTTTCTGAAGTAGTCATATATTGTCTCTCAAAATAAGATTTGTGTGGAAAGAAACTTCCATGCTTCCATGCAAAAGCATTCTGCAGGTCTATCCTGTCCATAAAAATAATTGTTTTCAAATCTCCGCCTGCTTTTCTGGCAGGCCTAGCCATATTTTGAAGGTGCACTCACACATATATTATGGGTGGTACTGTTAGTCAAGCAGCTTTCCATAAGAAAGGAAGGATGGTGCAGTAATTAAGGCAGTAACCTGGCCCACAAGAAACATAGGTTCAGGTCTCTGATCTACCAAAGGCTCCGTATGAGACTGTGGGCAAGTCACTTAGTCTCTTTGTTTTAGTTCCCCATATGTAAAATAGGGATAATAACTCTCCCCTACTGCACAGGCATGTTGTGAGGATAAAATACACTACAGATTGTGAAGTGCTCAGATACTATGGTAATTGGGGCCATATGAGTACCAAAAGGTAGGTCTACACTTATGGTGACCTGTAGTTTACAGACACTGCATGCCCAGATAGTACAGGTATAAATAGCAGTGTAGACAGTGATACGTGGCAGAGCAGGGTGCCCTACATGTCTGAACTCTAGGGTATGTACCCTACTCAGCTCTCTACATGCCCAAGCAATGCCTTCCATGTCTACACTGCTATTTTTAGCAGTGTAGGGTCCCATGGTCCCTCCACTGCTGGAGCCTTTCACTGAGGTGTACTTACACACCTCAGTGACAAGTGTGGACACAGTTGCTTTTCACTGCACTTTCACTGCCTGTACTCTATACACTGCCATAAGTGTAGTTATAGTCTATAAGCCCTGGTCTACACTAGCAGTTGACGTCGAATTTAGCAGCGTTAAATCGATTTCACCCTGCACCCGTCCACACAACGAAGCCCTTTTTTTCGACTTAAAGGGCTCTTAAAATCGATGTCCTTACTCCACCCCCGACAAGGGGATTAGCACTGAAATCGGCCTTGCTGGCTCGAATTTGGGGTACTGTGGACACAATTAGACGGTACTGGCCTCCGGGAGCTACCCCAGAATGCTCCACTGTGACCGCTCTGGCCAGCACTCTCAACTCAGATGCACTAGCCAGGTAGACAGGAAAAGGCCTGCAAACTTTTGAATTTCAATTTCCTGTTTGGCCAGCGTGGCAAGCTGCAGGTGACCATGCAGAGATCATCAGCAGAGGTGACCATGATGGAGTCCCAGAATCGCAAAAGAACTCCAGCATGGACAGAACAGGAGGTACGGGATCTGATTGCTGTATGTGGAGAGGAATCCGTGCTATCAGAACTCAGTTCCAGTTTTCAAAATGCCAAAACATTTGTCAAAATCTCCCAGGGCATGAAGGCCAGGGGCCATAACAGGGACCCAAAGCAGTGCGCGTGAAACTTAAGGAGCTGAGGCAAGCCTACCAGAAAACCAGAGAAGCGAACGGCCGCTCCGGGTCAGAGCCCAAAACATGCCGCTTCTATGATGAGCTTCATGCCATTTTAAGGGGTTCAGCCACCATTACACCAGCCGTGTTGTT
This sequence comes from Eretmochelys imbricata, assembly GCF_965152235.1. NCBI lineage: Eukaryota > Metazoa > Chordata > Testudines > Cheloniidae > Eretmochelys > Eretmochelys imbricata. The sequence continues at coordinate 24,642,815 of NC_135582.1, forward strand.
TGACTCCTTCAATGGAGATGGAGGCAACATGGAAGCAGGTTTTGGGGACAAGGAAGATGATGATGAGGAGGTTGTAGATAGCTCACAGCAAGCAAGGAGAGAAGCCAGTTTTCTCGACAGCCAGGAACTGTCTCTCACCCTGGACCTGGAGCCAGTATCCCCTGAACCCACCCAAGGCTGCCTCCCAGACCCGCCAGGCAGAGAATGGACCTCTGGTGAGTGTACCTTTTAAAATACTATACATGATTTAAAAGCAAGCATGTGAAAGGATTAATTTGCCCTGGCATTCGCAACTCTCCTGGATGTACTCCCAAAGCCTTTGCAAAAGGTTTCTGGGGAGGGCAGCCTTATTCCATCCACCATGGTAGGACACTTTACCACTCCACGCCAGTAGCACGTACTCGGGAATCATTGTAGAACAAAGCATTGCAGTATATGTTTGCTGGCATTCAAACAACATCCGTTCTTTATCGCTCTGTGTTATCCTCAGGAGAGTGATATCATTCATGGTCACCAGGTTGAAATAGGATGCTTTTCTTAAGGGGACATTCAGAGGTGCCCATTCCTGCTGGGCCGTTTGCCTGTGGCTGAACAGAAATGTTCCCCGCTGTTAGCCACGCGCTGTGGGGAGGCAAAATGCGACCTTGGAACGAAAGCACATGCGCTATGTATATAATGTTAACAGCAAAGTTTTCCGTGAAAGAGTGTACCCATTGTTCTATAAAATGTGTCTTTTTAAATACCACTGTCCCTTTTTTTTTCTCCACCAGCTGCATGTCTTTCAAGGATCACAGGATCTTCTCCTTCCCAGAGGCTAGCGAAGATCAGAAGGCGAAAAAAACGCACTCACGATGAAATGTTCTCTGAGCTCATGCTGTCCTCCCACACTGACAGAGCACAGATGAATGCTTGGAGGCAGACAATGTCAGAGTGCAGGAAAGCACAAAATGACCAGGAGGAGAGGTGGTGGGCTGAAGAGAGTAAGTGGCAGGCTGAAGAGAGGGCTGAAGCTGAAAGGTGGCGGCAGCATGATGAGAGGAGGCAGGACTCAATGCTGAGGCTGCTGGAGGATCAAACTAATATGCTCCAGCTTATGGTTGAGCTGCAGGAAAGGCAGCAGGAGCACAGACCGCTGCTACAGCCCCTGTGTAACCAACCGCCCTCCTCCCCAAGTTCCATAGCCTCCTCATCCAAACACCCAAGAACGCGGTGGGGGGGGGCCTCCGGCCACCCAGCCACTCCACCCCAGAGGATTGCCCAAGCAACAGAAGGCTGGCATTAAATAAGTTTTAAACTTTTAAAGTGCTGTGTGGCCTTGTTCTTCCCTTCTCCACCACCTCTCCTGGTGCTTCTCTACTCCACCACCCCTCCTGGGCTACCTTGGTAGTTATCCCCCTATTTGTGTGATGAATTAATAAAGAATGCATGAATGTGAAGCAACAATGACTTTATTGCCTCTGCAAGTGGTGATCAAAGGGAGGAGGGGAGGGTGGTTAGCTTACAGGGAAGTAGAGTGAACCAAGGGGCAGAGGGTTTCATCAAGGAGAAACAAACAGAACTTTCACACCATAGCCTGGCCAGTCATGAAACTGGTTTTCAAAGCTGCTCTGATGTGCACCGCGCCCTCCTGTGCTCTTCTAACCACCCTGATGTCTGGCTGTGTGTAACCAGCAGCTGGGCAATTTGCCTCAACCTCCCCCTTATTCTCACAGATATTGTGAAGCGTACAGCAAGCAGTAATAACAGTGGGAATAATGGCTTCGCTGAGGTCTAACCGAGTCAGTAAACTGCGCCAGCATGCTTTTAAATGTCCAAATGCACATTCTACCACCATTCTGCACTTGCTCAGCCTGTAGTTCAACAGCTCCTGACTACTGTCCAGCCTGCCTGTGTATGGCTTCATGAGCCATGGCATTAAGGGATAGGCTGGGTCCCCAAAGATAACTATAGGCATTTCAACATCCCCAACGGTTATTTTCTGGTCTGGGAATAAAGTCCCTTACTGCAGCTTTTGAAACAGACAAGAGTTCCTGAAGATGCAAGCGTCATGTACCTTTCCCGGCCATCCCATGTTGATGTTGGTGAAACATCCCTTGTGATCCACCAGTGCTTGCAGCAATATTGAAAAGTACCCCTTGCGGTTTATGTACTCGCCAGCTTGGTGCTCCGATACCAAGATAGGGATATGGGTTCCATGTATGGCCCCACCACAGTTAGGGAATCCCATTGCAGCAAAGCCATCCACTATGACCTGCACATTTCCCAGGGTCACTACCCTTGATATCAGCAGATCTTTGATTGCGTTGGCTACTTGCATCCCAGCAGCCCTCACAGTAGATTTGCCCACTCCAAATTGACTACCAGCTGACCGATAGCTGTCTGGCATTGCAAGCTTCCACAGGACTATTGCCACTCGCTTCTCAACTGTGAGGGCTGCTCTCATCTTGGTATTATTGCGTTTCAGGGCAGGGGAAAGCAAGTCAAAGTTCCATGAAAGTGCCCTTATGCATGCGAAAGTTTCACAGCCACTGGGAATCATCCCAGACCTGCAACACTATGCAGTCCCACCACTCTGTTCTTGTTTCCTGAGCCCAGAATCGGCGTTCCACCGCATGAACCTGCCCCATTAGCACCATGATGCACACATTGCCAGGGCCTGTGCTTTGAGAGAAGTCTGTGTCCATGTCCTCATCACTCTCGTCACTGCGCTGACGTCACCTACTCACCCGGTTTTGCTTTGCCAGGTTCTGGTGCTGCATATACTGCTGGATAATGCGCGTGGTGTTTAATGTGCTCCTAATTGACAAAGTGATCTGAGCAGGCTCCATGCTTACCGTGGTATGGCGTCTGCAAGGAAAAAAGGCACAGAACGATTGTCTGTCATTGCCCTGATGGAGGGAGGGGTGACTGACGACATGGTTTACAGGGTTGACTTACAGGGAATTAAAATCAACAAAGGGGGTGGCTTTGCGAGAAACTGAATGGCCCCCTCAAAACTGGGTTTAGCAGGCCGTTGATTTCACAGAGGGAGGGAGGGAGGAGAATAATATAGAACAAAATAAATCTGGTCTATTTCTTGTTTTGAGCCACTTCATCTATCTTTATACATCTTGCTGGCAGCAGACTGTGCAGTACGACCACTAGCCATCGTCATCTCCTGGGTGCTTGGCAGAAGACAGTGCAGTATGACTACTGGCCATTGTCTTCTGCTGGCTGCTGATTAAAAGACAGTGCACTGCCGGTAGGACTCAATCGCCATGAGACGAAACTTAAAAGGGAAATGACCTGGCTGAGCCACTCCCATGTTTGCCCAGGTGCCCCTGACCTCATCGAGGTTGGTAAAAGGAGCACCCAGGACTACGTCGATGACGGCTACTAGTCATACTGCACTGTCTGCTGCCAAAAGGCAATAAACTGCTGCTGTGTAGCAATGCAGTACCGCGTCTGCCAGCACCCAGGAGACATACGGTGATGGTTAGCTGAGCGGGCTCCATGCTTGCAGTGGTATGGTGTCTGCACAGGTAACTCAAGAAAAAAGGCACAAAACGATTGCCTGCCCTTGCTTTCACAGAAGGAGGGAGGGAAGGGAGGCCTGACGATATGTACCCAGAACCACCCATGACAATGTTTTAGCCCCATCAGGCACTGGGGTTTCTACCCAGAATTCAAATGGGCGTGGAGACTGCGGGAACTGGGAGATAGCTACCCACAGGGCAATGCTCCGGAAGTCGACGGTTGCCTCGGTACTGTGGACACACTCCGCCAACTACATGCACATAGAGTATTCGTGTGCCAAAAACCAGCCAGCACAACAATGGGGCAGCCTTTGCTGTGCCCAGTTTTCCTCCTCAGTATGGTCCAAACAGACTTGGCAGTAGCCACAGTATCACTCAGCTGATCTTTTCATAGCAGGAACATGGCTTAAATACAAGGACTGGTCACAAGGCATTTTAAATTAGTCAACCTTTGCTAATTAACATTCACAATCTTCACAAAAAAACACCGAAGAGAGCAAAACAACCCACCCCATGCACACACCAGTATACAAGACAACAGGCAAGTGTGTGTGCGCATGTACAGACATACCCACCCACAGACACCAGTCTGTTGTCCTCAGTTCCATCGAAAGGAACTGGGGTGGCGGGGGGGGGGGAGACATTAGACAATTAACAACTTTTGCTAAGCTTAAAGAAATAAGCTATTTTTATGTTGGATGTGTCCCGAGGCTGGAAAATCAACCCAGGAATGGTCAGAGTAGCATGTCCATGAAGTGGGGACTTTGAGACAAAACAGAGAAAAAGTTAGTTAATTCTAACATAGCAGGTAATATCCCTGTACTATGTGCCTTGAATGAATAAGAACTCCAGTTTACCCATCCATGTCACTCCAAGCACCATTCATATCCCTCAGCCACGGAAATCTATGGGAAACAGAAAATGGTTTGAACCTACAAAAAACAACTCTTACATCATCCTACATCTGGCACCCCATCCTACTCTCAAATTAGACACAATATGTGTAGACCTGACATTCACTACCAGGCCCTTTTGCACACACTCATTCCTTGGCATACACACCTTCTGCACACCACCAGTAGCCCTGCTGGAAAATCCTATGCATGTCTCAGGATGCATAGGCACATCAGGAATTGCACACACAAAAGGTTTTAAAAAACTTATACACCAATCGTGCACTGAGCTTGCAAAGGGTGAACCCCTGCAGCCACACAGAACTCCATTGACTTCAGTGGGACTGGGTGCAAGCACTGGGAGCTACTTGCCAGTTCAGTGCAGCCCTTAAGGATCAAAACCCAGCCAAGTTAGCACAGCAGTACAGGGGTGCTCCTTCTATTCCTGTGCCAGCACCTCATTATTTGTAGCAGTGTAGGAGAGGAAGCAGACTTCCCAAAGCTGCTGCATGTCCCTCCTGAAAAAGGATGTGGAAAAAGGGCTAAATCCTGGCTCTGACCCCTAAACACACCAATGGGATTACTGCACTGACACTTCAGGTAGTATGTATTGTGCAATTCTATACTCCCTTCCCAGGGCAGTGAGAAGATCAAGAGGGACACTGTGATCACCTCAGTCAGTCTCCCTCCCAGGATGCTCCATGAACATAACAACATCGTGCCCCTGTCCCTGGGCAGTTCGTAATGTCATGATCTCACCCTAAATTAGCAAGTACCAAGTTTTGTTGTTTTTAAAATGGCACAGGCCTTAAAGATTTCAGAATTTCAGGAGCACTTCAGCTCTCAGGACAAGATGACATTGTTTTTAGCTTATTCAAAATGACCTCTTCCTTTGTTTCAGGTTAGTTGCAGTGACTTGTGAGAGCCTTTTATTGGGAATATGTTTAAAGAAGGATAGGATTATAAAGGGTCTTTTTTGGTGGAAGTTAAGGATTTTATAAAAGCTGAAAACAGCAAAATTCTATACCCTCCATGAACACGAATGCAAACATTACCTGGCTTTCAGACAAGAGTTTTATGACTTCTTTCTCACAATAAACAGCAGTATTTTATTACTCAATTTAATTAAAACTTGTTCTAGAGACCACCTATGCAACGTGACTACTTTTGATTCCTTTTACTCTTAGAATGCTGTATGCTTCTTAACCTCTCCAGATTTTCTGTCTGGATCATTTTGGGATGGGTTTTAACCAGTTTAATCTGTATATGAAAAAATGCAAAAACTATGTAAGAGCATCTTTTAATAATTAGAAAATATATTTTGTGCATATAATGATTTACCTTAATTAATGAGCATTAGAAACTGTTAGGTTTATGTTCCTAAGCAGTGATAGCTATACATATTAGTGCTGCCTTTTTAAAAAGGCACATCAATTGTATTACTTACAGGTGATCATATTGAAAACAAAGAAAGCACACTAGGGACCCAGTCCTTCAAACATGCACTTGAATAACTTTATGTATGGAAATAATCCTATTCAACTCAATGGAATGACTTATATGCATAAAGTTACCTGCCTACGGCACTGATCTTGCAAAAAGTTATGCATGCGCTTAACTTTATGCATGTGAGTAAACTCATTGAGTTCAGCAAGACTATTCAGATGAGTAAAGTGTGTGGCCAAATGTTTGCAGGACAAGAGCCAAAAAATGTTAGAGGGCATATAGACCCCTACATAATTTAAATTGTACTTGCTTTCTTCAGCTCTCAACACTTCTGTGTGGTATAGATTACTATCTCCAACTTCATGAAATGCACCAGCATGTATTCATTCTTGATACCACACACACCATAGATGGATCAAGGTCACATCAAACTTATTTTACTACTTTACCTATTTATAAATGTAAAATATTCAACAACAAACAAAACCTTGCTGGTTTAGAGTGGACAATTCACTACTGAGCATCTCTAATTTCTTTCAGTGAAACACTTTCCCCAGTAAAACAAAATGTCCATTGTCACCATCATCATTCATCTGGATATCAGAGTGAGAAGTGGCTCTGTGCTTTATATTTAGCTTTGAATATAGTGTACCTAAATATTTCATTTACATGACATTTTAGAGAAATCAATATTGGATCTGATTGATATATAGTCACAACTATGAATCAAATTCCAGTACAAAATTGGACATGCGCTGCAAATTTAACTTGTGAACAGGTTTAGTTGAGTGGTTTCTGAGTTGCAATCATAGTTCTGGAGCATGCTTGGAATTAAAATGTTTGAATTCCAAAAGCTTGCTTAGTTTGGTCCTCCTAATCATGTTTCTATTGAAGTCAAAAGCAAAACTTCCAACGACTTCAATGGAAGCAGCTTTGGGGCCTTTGTTTTTAAAGGCATACCCTTGATGAAAAGCTTTCCCACTTGGTGTCCTTTGCCAATTAAATGTATCTGTCAATTGCTTGATTTCTTCCTTGTTTTGTTAATTAAAACAGAGTTGAACTGTTGAAAATGGAGGTTACAAATTTCATAATCTGGGATAGAGTGAGACTCGTTTTTTTAACATTTAGAAAAATATAAAGGATCAAATTAAAATAGTTAGGCACACTGGCCAGTTGACTTTCTTATTTAAACAATAAATTGGTATCTACATTTCCAGTAATTAATTTCTATTCCAATTTACATATCTCACTCCTTTCATTTTTTGTTTTCATGTTTTAAAACTGTAATGCAGCTAACATCTATTTAAAGTAACCTTCTCTCCCCAGTGATTGATGTTAGATACAACAATTACAATGCCAATGCTGGGGATAATTCTTTGCAGATGTTGTCAAATTACAGGTTAAATGAGGAAAAAAGTTTCTTTCTTCCGGCCACCCACTCTACTTCCCTTGAAATAGGTGCACAGTACTGTATATCCTGTGCTGTAGGTGCTGTAATTCCCCAGTCAATCACTCATCTGGTTTAAATGACTTCCATTTGCCATTTCAAAGGATGACAGAATGTTATGTTCAGATTGTTTTGCAGGTACCAAAAATGCAGTAACTCTGCTTTGTGTTTTAGCTGGCAAAGAGAAGTGAGCTGGATCTGGCAAGGTTTTGCTGATTTTCCCCTTTAGTATAAATAACATTTGCCATTGAGAACAAGAAAAGGAGGTTAGCTTATTTTAACCCTTTGTACAGTTTTCCATTCTTTAAAGATAAAACGGATTCTTTGCCTTAACACTAAGCATGACCAGAAATAAATGGGATGTATTACATTGATTAGGGACAGACTGAGCCTGGATCCCGCATGTCTGTGCATAGGAGGTGCAAGAAACCTCCCCATTCCCAAATCCTTGTGGTAAAAGCAAGACACAATCACATTCCCTCCATGCACCCTAAAGGGGATAGAGAAAGAAGCGAGGAGAAGACAAAACAATGGCTTCACCTTGCTCTGTATTATCCTGAAGAATAGGCCAAATGCAGGGAGGGAAGTGAGTTGTACCATTCTGAAGGATGGCAGTGGAACCTGGAGTTGCTGCTGAAAGCATGGTCTGTGTCAGAAGCATAAGTCAGTTTTCCCTGCAGTGGTGAATCCATGCTGCCTCCTACTCAGGGTTTTGTATTAATAAGCATGTTCTAACCCACAGCAATAAGCCCAAAGGCATTTTTCTTTGTAAATGTTAAGGTATGATTGCAAAACTTTATTTCCACTGTAAAGGAAGAGCAGAAATGATTCATAGGTCTGACTAAAGGAAAGGAAGATGAGTGTGTTTAGAGATTAGGCCAGAGGACAGGGAATTAGGATGTTTATATTTTATTCCTGTCCTTGGCACTGACTTGCTGTGTGGCCTCAGACAAGTCACTTAATCCATGGCTTAGTTTCCCATCTGCAAAACATGTATACAACACTCATTTCCTTCAGAAAGGTGATGTGAGGTTTAATGCTTTAGGCCTGGTTCTGCTAGGTCCTCATGCAAATTCACAGTGGGAGCAGAAGGATTAAGTAGTCCCACACTAACCACTGCACAGCCTTCATAAAGACCAAGCAGAATTCTAGTCCCTCCATAAAACAGGATGCAAGTATAGAGAGAACAGATGGCCCAGTAGGTAGAGCACTAGCCTAAGAGCTGGGTTCAACTCCCTGTTCTACCACAGACTTCTTCTGTGACCTTGGGTAAGTTATTTAGCTTCTCTGCATCTCAGCCTTCCATCTGTAAAATGGGGATACTACTACTGGCCTACCTCAGAGGGTTGTTGTAAGATAAACACACTAAAGATTGTGAGCTCTGTGGTGATGTGGCCATATAAGTTCCTAAAATAGATAGATACAGCTCTTCCTGAAGGGGGCACGGAGAAGCCAGGAACAGGTGGAATGTGGAGTTGGCCAGCTGTGGGGGAGGGGAAGTAAGTTACACCCCAGGAAAAGGTGGTGCAGTGTATTCACTCTTTCTGTGAAACATTCATGGCCTGTGGAGTGCTGCATTACCCCTCCGAATGGCCTGCAGGATATTCACAATCAAGCTATCTGAGGTCTTGTAGAGATTACGTTTTTCAGGAGCCAAGTATTTCAAAAACTAACTCTGATTCTTTCCATCATCGCATTCCCTTTTTTTAATAAATCCTATTCCTGTCTGATCTCATGCTTTCCTGCTTTGTGATAAACTCCTCCCAGGCATCTACACAATGTGTGTGACGCAAATATTGCCTGTTGTCTGATTCTGGCACTCCTCCACACTTTTGCCCCATTTTCCCCTCCCTTTCTTAATCAATGTCTAGACAGTCCTTAATTCCTTCTCCTGGCCAGGCAGGCATGCAGCTGCTTTGCGTTCTGACATTAGCGCCACCCAATGGATCAGTTAAATTTATTTTTAACTGAATAAGTTTAATAATTCTCAGAACTGGACTCAAGCATTGTTTTAAATATTGAGACCTAGAGCATGTGACTGGTATTCTGAGTTTCCAAGTCTTGGCTCTTAAGAAGAAAGCGTAGTTTGCTGATGAAGACTTGTGGTTTTCCTGTTTGTTGTCTGGAAAGGAGCATGTGGAGGTGGGGTGCCAACGGACAGAGCAGGGCAAAAAAATAAATAAATACAGATTTATTTGTATGTCCAGAAGATGCATATTCCCCATTTGCTTTATTCATTGCAAAGAGTGCTGTGTCCCAAAGGTAACAGGATCCCAGATCCTGATCTTTAAAGCATGGGCTCGAGGACCATGGGACATTTGACCTATGTGCAGTGATTACGGAACACTGCAGTGGAGCTGTGTCTACAAGAAATGAAAGAATTTTGGTCTGCCCAAAAATGGAGCCAAAGAAACTTCACTTGCAAAACGATTTAAAACTCTCCAGTAACAGAGCTGCCCAGCCAAACAGTTTCTGTAAAAGGATAAAAAGTTTCCTGCCAGCCTCCTTTACTCTGTTGTGCTTTACTATATCCTTTTGCCACATGAAATAATTTTAAAACCAGAGTTTGCTTTCTTGGTAAAGACAGTAGACAGTGTTGTGAAACTGGAAGCATGTTTGATCTATGACAGTCATAGAGTAGAATGCATAAGTCTCAGCTCAGAATTTATTCACAAATTGTATCATCTGCCCTGCTCACAGAAAATCCAAGAGCTTTTATTCACTCTAATTTATTCATTACTCAGAAATGTTTTGACTAATATGCTTTTTAATAATTTACTTTATAAACTGACCATGGCTGTTGAAAATTCAAATTGTGACCACATGGCACTGTATCTGTACACTGGTTTAGATGAGTGTGCAAATACTAGTGACACAAATGCTTGCTAGTGAATTTGAAATTTGGATTCTGTGAATGTTCCTGTGCATACAAGACTTTGAAATTACCATTATAGACAACATTTTTTGGTCAAACAAGCTCAAAAAGTTCACAAAAGCAAGCACAAAATAGGCACAAACATGTCATCCAGTTCTAGAAAACTGAGATTGCTCAAATGCTTAAAAATAAATCAAATTGTTTTATCTTATATTTATATTCCAAATTCACACACAAATATATGAATATTTGTGTATCACAACGTGTATACTGCATGTGTTATATACATGCACAGTGTGTGTAAGCTCTACAATATGTTTGCAGCTGTTTGTATAAGGGATGCATTTTACAATATTTTTATTAGCAAGTACCCATATTGACTTTCAATGGCAATATTTAGAAGCTATGACTGTATAAAAAATCTAGCACTCTTCATGTTCAGTGTAACATGGCAACAATGTCACAGTAATAGTACAGCAGTGCACCAAAACTTTGTTTAGATAAAGTCATTTGCTTATTCAAATTTATGGCAAGATTTATATTACTATCTACAAATAGATATCAATAGTTAAAAAGATTTTTATAGCTTTTTGACATTTAATATATTATGCAGGTTTAAAATGCTCTGGAAAATGGATGAACTATCTAAGCTGAATAACTTTCCACTTGTAAAAATGCATCTCAAAGTACAGAGGACACAGATTTAATACTTAGTCTTGCTTGTTTAAGCACATGGTAAAATGTAGACAGGTTTTTCATATTTTAATGCTGACGAAACAATACAGTCTCCACAGAGCCAAAGCTAAATGAAAAAATGACAGACATATCTTATTAGGGAAGATAATTTAAGTAATACTTATTTTTAATGCTTCACTTAAGCAATACTATTTTATTTCTCCAAAGACTTACAGAACTCTTCCCTTCCCCTTGTTGGTTTATATTGCTGCATGCACTGCGCAGATAGTTATACAAAATAAAAATAACATAAAAGTGAGATTTTGAGCTGTTTCAAGTTTCTAATATATTGTAAGGACTCAATTATATCTCCCCCAGACACAGTATGACAGATCCTGTTTTATGCTGTACTTTCTTATTCACAAGCACGCTTCCATTTTCCAGGTAGCAGTTTAGATCAAAGCTTTAAAATAAAAATCCTACATGCAAACCTCCCTTAAAATAACAATTAATTTGATGACTATCTGGAGAATCTAAGCCTTTGATTAATATAAATAATAGAAAATTTCCTAAATAACTTTTGCTCCTGGTAAGTTTCCAAGCAAGTAATTCACAAAATATGACTTTTTTCATTGGAAAGGTTATAAAAATTTGTTTGTTGGAGGTAGAGAAGGAAATGTAATTAAAGGCTAAATTCAGTCTCACATTTCATCTTAACTAAAAGAATATGTAGGATTTAGACAAAAGTCACCTAGGTATTTCCTTTTTTTTGTTTTTTTTTTTTTTTTTAAGGCAGTGCACATTGTCAGATTGTCAGCAAATCGAATTATGCAATAGCAGAACTACATCTGGCAGAACTGACTATGCCAGGTAACCTTAAATAGAAACTCTGCAGCAGTTAACTATGTTGCAACACTAGGCTTTGCTGGTAATAGTTATCAAAAGTTCCCCTTTGTAGCATTTCTATAAAAAATAAAAAGGGAAGAGGTGAAATGAAAACATGTTGGAGGGGGGGCGGTTATTTATAAAAGTCCCCTTTACAGTTGGAAATGCTTACAAAAGCATATATAAAATAAGGCAACTCTAGTTATTTTTAACTGCATATGGTCTACATAAAACAAAGCTACAGATCAGAGAAGCTATAATGAAGGCAAGCTAAAGATCACAGCAATTGGAATACTTTAGCCAGCCTCGAATCTGGAATGTCTCCAGGTGCTAGTCCAACCATCAAATGTCCAGTGAATTTCTGGTGTAGCGATCTTCAAGAAGAACATTAATTGGTAAACTTGATAGGTTAATGTGTGAAGGTTTGTTTATAATAATTATTTTAGGAGTATGTGTATTATTCAGATCTCAGATGTAGGACACGCAGACCCTCTCATCTGTTCAAACCTGCTTTATTTGCCCAGACATGTACAGTAGCTGATTTGACAAGAAACATTCTGGTATGTGCAGCATCTACTGTATTTGAGATCAAAGCCAAGTCCTGGATCTTCACTGGTGTTTACAATTCATTACTGTGTATACATTTTCGGGTACAGTCTAAGTACTTGATTCTGCAGTGATAGGTGCTGGAACTAGGGGTGCTACTGCACCTCCTGGTTTGAAGTGGTTTCCATCATATACAGGGTTTACAGTTTGGTTCAATGGCTCTCAGCACCCCCACTATCCAAATTGTTCTAGCACCCCAGTCTTCACCCAAGTATTTGAATAAAATACACTTTGTCCCCCAAAGCATACATTATTGTCAATGCACATGTGTGAAAGCCCAAAGTGCAGTCCTTGCTGTCCTAAAAGTAGAAAGGATGGCCATGTGGTTAAAGCTCAGGCTTAAGCACCATAAGACCTCAGTTTGTATCCCATCTCTGCCATGGCTGTATTTTGTTGCTCTTTGGCAAGTAACCTAGGGCTTCATTCTGCCACCCAGATTTCAATACGACTCTTTGTGAACTAATGTACTACTCAGTGTAAGAGGGTCAGATCAAGCCCTAAGTGATTAGCCAAAGGGCACAGAGAAAGTCTGTGAACGAATAAAGCTGGTGTGAACAAATGTATCTGAGATCTGAACTGTGCCCCGATACTTTAAAAACATTTATAATTTTTGAATGTGTATTTCCTACTGAAAACAAATGTGTTTATCACACTAAAAACAAGGAGAGAGCTCAAATCCACCTCTGCAGGAGTCTCCCATTTGCAGAAATCTCCTCTGTATTATATGTACCTCACAGTTTTGAAATTATAAGCTTTTAAGTATTTTGCAAATGGATTATAAACATTTTTTAGAGCTAAATCCTCCAAATAGTTGCCTCTGTTGAAGCATCTTGGGTTTTTACTACCCTTTGATGCTTTAACCTTAAGCTTTACTGTGAGTTGTGTAAAATAAAATTATGGATCTCTACTCATTTTCTCAGTTATTTTCCTCCAAGTATTCCCTTCAGTCTGATCCCTAAGTAAAAGACTAAAAATATGTGTGTATCGAAATTGTAAGCAATAATGACCTTGGCTTTAGCTTTGGCCTACCACTTCCCAAGTGGAATGAAAGAAGAATTATAACTAAGGTGAGCTGAAGGGCATCAGTGCATTCTGAAAATATTTTTCAATAAAGTTAAGTTTTGCTGGAGCCAAACCTAAGAAGAAATGACAGATATATATACTGTACTGCATCCCCACTCTTAACATGTGAAATATTGACATTGCTCTGGGTAGCTAAAAGCATACAATAAACATATGTGGATATATTCTCCTCTTGTTGCTGAAGAGAGTTACACATATCATTCTAGCATATGCTAAAGCAGAGATTCCCAAGGTTTTTTTTTGCTGTCCCCACTTTCGCATGGGAGTCACACAACAGGCTCTGCCCCCTCATACACACACAACTTCTGCCTGTCCAGGCTGACTGAGGGGAACAGGCAGCCGATGCCTGAGATGGTGGTAGGACCCTGGCTGGTTCCATCCTTCGAAGAGCCTACAATAGTGTGGCTCCTTGCCCTCTCTCCTCCCAGCCCAAAGCCTCTCCATACTGCAGATTCTGGAGGGTTTGAAATATGCATGTTGCAGCCAGCCGGGTATCCAGGGCAGGACAGCAAAGGGAGAGTACACAGGAAACCCCCAAGGATCAGGGAGAGGAGGAGAGGAAAATCAGCAGGCTGCTACCAGGACAGGGTGGGACCGGGCTGGGTGGGGCTATGTTCTCTCCTCTGCCCCCATCCTCCTCCCCCACCAACCTTTGGGTACTCCGTGTGTGTCCTCCCTGTTGCTGCTCTGCTCTGTCCTGGACACCAGGCCGGCCAGCAGCCTCATGCCTCACCTCATATCCCCGATGACCTCGTCATGCCCCCCTCCCTCAAGGGGCATGCCCCACAGTTTGAAAACCTATGTGTAATGAAAGATATGTTTATAAATGACTGTGCATCAAGTTGAGACTGTACCCCTCAGGACTGATTTGTTGTTTTAGAAATTACAATGTGTAACACGTTTCTTACACTGCAGATCATAAGAATTTTATGGAGCAATTAACTACCCTAATTTAGTGACTACATACAAATGAGGTGTTGTCTTATGACTATAAATACAGGAACAAACAATATTGACATTAGTAAAGTGGTATTATTAACTCTTTAAAGATTGCATCTACATACACAGTTTGATGCTGACATGTTGAGTATTAACTCACTGTGCAAGCAGTCTGATTTCCGTGGGATGACTGATAAAGTAAAGCACTGGTAAACATGAATAAGAGTGGCAAGACTATACCCTCATTTTGCTATCAGTCCCAAAAATCAGGGTCCTAAGGGATAAGAGGGAAGAAAATATGGTCACAGAATTATACATGTCATAATACACAGTGAGAACAGCCTCCTTAATAATATCTCACATTTACATTATATAGCATTTTTTACCCCATATAATCTTAAAGCATTTTGCAAACCCTGGACCAGCTCTTTAAATGTTCCAGCAACACCATTGTTAAAAATCAAGTGGAGTTTTGTGGGAGTAAAGGCTATATGGTTGAGTCCTATTTGCATATAGGAATTGATTCTTCACTACAATGTTGACATTCCTATAGTGGATAGCAACTGTAAGGCAGACAACAACTTTGTACAACATGAGTCAGAGGAGGGGGAAATTTGACCAAATATACTGGAACAAACTTCCCTTTTTACGAAAATGGAATGAGATATTTAATGTCTATGCAGAGCAGACAATATCTTGGTTTCAGAGGTCTGATCCATAAAACTCCCACACAGTGGATTGCATGGAATTCATTTTTTTTCACTCTTGCATGGATTTGGACCTGTGGTTCCTAAGTGTCTAGACACTTCAAGCCTCAGACTAGGTCACTGTCCTCTGTGAAAAGCTTTCATCTCTCATAGCAGGGATTCTCAAACTCACAGTCACAAATACCAGGTACAGTATGGGGCTGAGGAAGGTAACCTGGATCACTGCAAAACTGACAAAATTAGGTGGTTTCAATGATCTGAGGTGAACAAGTTCAGATAAGGGAAGGAATACTTAACTTGCTCTTTCCCCTGCTTCCTGCCCCATTTCCAGCTACTTACTCTTATCACAATCCCCACCCACCAGTACTCCAACCCCCTCCATCATCCACACCCCAACCACCAACATTACCCATAAACTACCACCCCCAGCTAGCACCACCCAGCTCATTCACCAATATCCCTAGCCAGGGTTTTAAGGAAAAATTGATGGAAGTACTCTGAAAAAAGGATGATTCCCACATCCCCTTATGGACAGTCTTGAATATTGAGTCCAGACACCAATGGCTCTCTCCTTGCACTACACAAGGGTTACCAAAGATTGTTGTTAGCATGGAGGCTTGTGGTAACAGACTGCCAGCACAGGCAGAAGAACATCTGGCTCATAGATCCCAATCATCTTAATCATACTAATCATAGATTCTAATCATATGTAGAGGAAGAGGGAAGGTTTACAGTCCCACCAGTGCAAGTCCTCTTGTTCTAACTGGCCAGTCCTCTGTAGCATGGGGCACAGGTCACTTGCTGGAGGATCCTCTGCTCCTTGAAGTCTTTAAACCACAATTTGAGTCTGCTATAGACCACCGGACCAGGGGGATGAGGTAGATGAGGCTTTCTTCCGGCAGCTCACGGAAGCTACTAGATCGCATGCCCTGATTCTCATGGGTGACTTTAATTTTCCTGATATCTGCTGGGAGAGCAATACAGCAGTGCATAGACAATCCAGGAAGTTTTTGGAAAGCGTAGGGGACAATTTCCTGGCGCAAGTGCTAGAGGAGCCAACTAGGGGGAGCGCTTTTCTTGACCTGCTGCTCACAAACCGGGTAGAATTAGTGGGGGAAGCAAAAGTGGATGGGAATCTGGGAGGCAGTGACCATGAGTTGGTTGAGTTCAGGGTCCTGACGCAGGGAAGAAAGGTAAGCAGCAGGATACGGACCCTGGACTTCAGGAAAGCAGACTTCAACTCCCTCAGGGAATGGATAGGTAGGATCCCCTGGGGGACTAACATGAAGGGGAAAGGAGTCCAGGAGAGCTGGCTGTATTTCAAGGAATCCCTGTTGAGGTTACAGGGACAAACCATCCCGATGAGTCGAAAGAATAGTAAATATGGCAGGCGACCAGCTTGGCTTAATGGTGAAATCCTAGTGGATCTTAAACATAAAAAAGAAGCTTACAAGAAGTGGAAGATTGGACATATGACCAGGGAAGAGTATAAAAATATTGCTCGGGCATGTAGGAATGATATCAGGAGGGCCAAATCGCACCTGGAGCTGCAGCTAGCAAGAGATGTCAAGAGTAACAAGAAGGGTTTCTTCAGGTATGTTGGCAACAAGAAGAAAGCCAAGGAAAGTGTGGGCCCCTTACTGAATGAGGGAGGCAACCTAGTGACAGAGGATGTGGAAAAAGCGAATGTACTCAATGCTTTTTTTGCCTCTGTCTTCACTAACAAGGTCAGCTCCCAGACTGCTGCGCTGGGCATCACAAAATGGGGAAGAGATGGCCAGCCGTCTGTGGAGATAGAAGTGGTTAGGGACTATTTAGAAAAGCTGGACGTGCACAAGTCCATGGGGCCGGACGAGTTGTATCCGAGAGTGCTGAAGGAATTGGTGGCTGTGATTGCAGAGCCATTGGCCATTATCTTTGAAAACTCGTGGCGAACGGGGGAAGTCCCGGATGACTGGAAAAAGGCTAATGTAGTGCCAATCTTTAAAAAAGGGAAGAAGGAGGATCTTGGGAACTACAGGCCAGTCAGCCTCACCTCAGTCCCTGGAAAAATCATGGAGCAGGTCCTCAAAGAATCAATCCTGAAGCACTTGCATGAGAGGAAAGTGATCAGGAACAGCCAGCATGGATTCACCAAGGGAAGGTCATGCCTGACTAATCTAATTGCCTTTTATGATGAGATTACTGGTTCTGTGGATGAAGGGAAAGCAGTGGATGTATTGTTTCTTGACTTTAGCAAAGCTTTTGACACGGTCTCCCACAGTATTCTTGTCAGCAAGTTAAGGAAGTATGGGCTGGATGAATGCACTATAAGGTGGGTAGAAAGCTGGCTAGATTGTCGGGCTCAACGGGTAGTGATCAATGGCTCCATGTCTAGTTGGCAGCCGGTGTCAAGTGGAGTGCCCCAGGGGTCGGTCCTGGGGCCGGTTTTGTTCAATATCTTCATAAATGATCTGGAGGATGGTGTAGATTGCACTCTCAGCAAATTTGCGGATGATACTAAACTGGGAGGAGTGGTAGATACGCTGGAGGGGAGGGATAGGATACAGAAGGACCTAGACAAATTGGAGGATTGGGCCAAAAGAAATCTGATGAGGTTCAATAAGGATAAGTGCAGGGTCCTGCACTTAGGACGGAAGAATCCAATGCACCGCTACAGACTAGGGGCCGAATGGCTAGGCAGCAGTTCTGCGGAAAAGGACCTAGGGGTGACAGTGGACAAGAAGCTGGATAGGAGTCAGCAGTGTGCCCTTGTTGCCAAGAAGGCCAATGGCATTTTGGGATGTATAAGTAGGGGCATAGCGAGCAGATCGAGGGACGTGATCATTCCCCTCTATTCGACATTGGTGAGGCCTCATCTGGAGTACTGTGTCCAGTTTTGGGCCCCACACTACAAGAAGGATGTGGATAAATTGGAGAGAGTCCAGAGAAGGGCAACAAAAATGATTAGGGGTCTGGAACACATGACTTATGAGGAGAGGCTGAGGGAGCTGGGATTGTTTAGTCTGCAGAAGAGAAGAATGAGGGGCGATTTGATAGCTGCTTTCAACTACCTGAAAGGGGGTTCCAAAGAGGATGGCTCTAGACTGTTCTCAATGGTAGCAGATGACAGAACGAGGAGTAATGGTCTCAAGTTGCAGTGGGGGGGGGGGGTTTAGATTGGATATTAGGAAAAACTTTTTCACTAGGAGGGTGGTGAAACACTGGAATGCGTTACCTAGGGAGGTGGTGAATCTCCTTCCTTAGAGGTTTTTAAGGTCAGGCTTGACAAAGCCCTGGCTGGGATGATTTAACTGGGAATTGGTCCTGCTTCGAGCAGGGGGTTGGACTAGATGACCTTCTGGGGTCCCTTCCAACCCTGATATTCTATGATTCTATTCTATTCTATGACTTCAATAGCTCAGACATAGG
This sequence comes from Eretmochelys imbricata, assembly GCF_965152235.1. Lineage (NCBI taxonomy): Eukaryota > Metazoa > Chordata > Testudines > Cheloniidae > Eretmochelys > Eretmochelys imbricata. Next base: position 24,661,297 of record NC_135582.1, read on the forward strand.
TGAGAGGTTTTTCACAAGAGTGGGTGGGTGAGATTCTGTGGCCTGCGTTGTGCAGAAGGTCGGACTAGATGATCATAATTGTCCCTTCTGGCCTTAGTATCTATGAATCACCACATCTTTCTCACTCACAGCATGGCAAAACACAGATTGCAGGGACAACACATCTTATTGAATTAGACCATTCATTATACATTAAAACTCATCATGTTTTTAAAGTTAAAAAACTAATACCATAAAAATCTGCATGACTGTACAGATATGTGGATCAGTTCGACTACGATAGGAACCAAGTCAAGCTTTCAACTGAAACTTGAAAATATTTTTTCTGACATGCAAAAACCATTAGGTTCATTTTTTCTGCTGTTTCTGAACCCATGTGTGCCTCTGCACCTATATGTTTGAGCAAAGTGATGAGCCACAAAGAGAAAATGTGCCCTTTTCAATTTCCCAGCCCAATTCTGTGTCTCCATGAAGTTCAGAGAGTTTACAAATAATGGTCATATAAGCATTCACATATTTGGGTGTTTCTCTGAACAAAACCTGGTTCTGCAGCATTTATATGATCTGATAACCACTACTTCACTCCAAAAAAAAGCAATGCCGTTCAGAGGCATAGCTTCTGCTCAACCCTTAATTCACTCAATTTTTCTTGGGTATCAGGGGGTGTCTACAAATCCTGGGTGATCATATTGCACAGGCTGCAATATCAAAGCAAGGAAGAGTAAACAAGCCAAACCTTAACTCTGAATTTCATTGCTTCTGTTTCTTTGTCTCAAAATCTTATCATGTGAACACAGCGTAGATTTTTTGGTTTAAGAAGAAAAATAATGGCTCGGGATTCAGGAAAATGACTCACATGGAACTAGTCCAGCTCTCCTAGTTTGGTTCTAGTCAGGTCAATATGAATCAGATGACCCTTATCTTACTTTAAGACCGGATAAAAACTCTCCCCTCTCCCCCCATAAACCCAGCCAGTTTGTGCTACATTATGCAGCATATCTACTTCTCCTCTCACATTTCCTTGGTCTGCAAATCTGCCGATTACCTCCTCTGCAACATTTCCTGTATACGCCTCTCTCTTGATTCCATCTCTGCTTAAATCCTCTTCCATGCTGTCATTTCCCCTTGTCTTGAGTGTCCCTTCTTTCTTTTTGTCCATCCTGAGTCCCAGTTTTATCCTATTCCTAGCACACGTTGAATATCACCATGAGCTCCCTTAGGCATTAAGTTAAGCATGGCCCACATCCTACACAAGCCAAAATTGTTGTAACTGTTTTTAAAACACTCAGTGGAGTTGACCTCCAGGTCTTTGTGAGATTTCAGCTACGTGTGAACTGAAACCAGAAAACAGGCCCTTCTTGGTTTTAGATTAAACTTATCAAATAAACTGCGGGGGCGGAACCAGGGATTCAAAACTGATCACCCCTCCCTGACCACAAAATTAATTAAGGCTTGGATTCAAAGTTTCAGTTTTGGCCAATCTCTAGCTGTGACATAAATAAACAGATAAAATAACAGAGTGCACATTAGCACTCTCTCTGTTAGCCTGCTAAAGGTTTTTTTCTTTTGAGAGCAGACACCTATACTAAAAAAGAAAGCAATAACTTAATACACATATGAATAGAAAAATAATATTCCATTTCATTCTCTGAAGAACTCAGTTTGCGTCAGATTCCAGAACGAGATCTAACCTGGCTCAGCTAGAAAAAAATTCAGTGTTCCTGTAATAGAGTAGTGAACCTTTTATTTCTGTCACATGCTCATGCTTTTCACTCAGAGGCACACAAAAGTTAAGTGACTTGTTTAAAGTCACATATGGAATCTGCATTACAGCCAGAATAGGGCCCTGGAGTCCTCCCAATTCTGAGTCACTTGTTCTAACCTCTAGACCAATTTTCACATACAACACCAAATTTCATTCTGAAGTAGAGAGAAAAATAATGTTAATGCAATATGGTCCAGTGGGGAAAGGAACACCACACCTTGTGTTTCAGTTTCTCTTTGATGCATTCTGTTTCTTTTGTTTTATGAATGGTACTGCACAGATTTAAAGAACACATACCGTATATAGTCTTTTCATGGTCAAAACTAGTCATTTATTGCTCCTTGTACTGTATATGATGCCTGTTTAAATCCTCATGTTAGCCATTTTCTTCTGTCTGCTAACACCACGTATTTAGTGTGAGCCACCCACTCAAATGCTGGTATGCATGCCACATGTGCACATTTTGTTTTTTGTAGTTAAGACTGTGTAATGAGTAGGTTTTGTATTGTGGAATGAAAACAAAGATATTTGCTTTCACATAAATATCATCCCTCTCTTTCTACCTGTAGATAGCGGGAAGAATAAAATAGCCCTTCCTTTTTTTTTCTGTAGACATCCCAGTTTCCTACTACACAACATTATGGATAGAATGCAACCAAGCTGAAACTAAAGCAAAGTGAAAATATCATTGTTTCACTGCTTTCAGATGTTGTTACAAACCCGAAGCTAGAACTAGACTCACTGAAGTACGGGAACATTTCAACCTAATCTGAGCAAAGTTTCAAGAGAACCTGAGTTAAATTTGGAAATTTATTATTTTGTATATAAACATAGCAAACCTCAACAGCCTCAGCTGAGATTCATAGGATGCTTTGCACTTGAGATCTCAATTGGGTTTTTGAGTTCATTTGAACAAGAATAAAGGAAAACTTGTGGGATGCAAACCCCCATACACAGAAACACACAAAAGATTTGCATGAAACACTTGTGAATAAAAAGAGCAAACCAAGATTTGCACAGTTTAAATGCTTTTGTAGTTAATAGTTTTTTCCAGTTCATGACAAATATCATATTTATTAAATGTTCATATCTGAATGCCCAGAAAAAATTCAAGGGGCTGTCTGTCAGAGCGTTAGTAACTTTAACTTTTTAAGTGGGATGATTTTTTACTGAGACTCTCTTTAGCACTTTTCACATCCTTGCAAACTCAGCAAACCTTTGTTCTAAAATGTTTTGTGCCCACTAGTGCTGTTGATTATAGATTACATCACCATTTTTTTTTCTCATGGGCAACATATTTTTTTCATTGAGCAATATTCTGAAACTTGGAAATCTAACCTGTGTTTTAGTCTCAGGACAGGCGCATTCTTATGGTAAAAACCTCCCCAGTTGAACTTGGGATACAGTCAACTCTTGTATGGTTGATACCAGGCCAGGTTAATTATGCAATCATCCTAAGTAGAAGAGGATGCATGAGCATTTTTCACAGACTTGTTTTTAGTACAGAGGCAGTTTTCTGGAACTGAATAAAGAAAATGGAGAATGCCTGTGATTTAAATGAACTAGCACACTCAAAATCCAAGGATTTAAAGATCAACAAGGCATCTTAAAGTAATTTTGGGCTCAGTTGTAACTAAAGGTATGTCTACACAGCAAAAAAAAAAAAAAAAAAAAAAGAAAGAAAGAAAGAAAAAAACTCCGAGGCAGAGAGTCAGAGTCCTGGTCAACTGACTCGGGCTTGCAGAGCTCATATCAAGGGGCTAAAAATAGCAGTCAAGATGTTCAGGAACCGGGCTAAAGCCCAGCTCAGAGATACTCCCCACTTGCTGGTTTCAGAGCCCAGGCTCCAGCCAGAGTGCCTAGACTACTATTTTGAGCCCTGAAGCAGGAGGTGATCTGAGCCCTGCTGCAGAACTTCTCCCCCGAGTAGTCATACCCTAACTGGCACAGTCCTAAATAAAGGGAAGTGGGGAGCTAGTGTCTCTGTGAAACATAATACTTCCTGGAGCGCCCAGGTACAAAGGGTAAAAGACTTCGGATTGCACCATCTTCTCCCTGCATGCCTGGCCATTATGGATAACATCCATTCAGGAATTGTTCCATGAAACATTTTTTCCACCAATTAGTCAAAACCAGCCTATTTCCAAAACAGGTTCAGATTCAACAAATCTCCGAACTCAAAAATGTTGTGGGGGGACAAAGTTTCAAAATTGTCAAAATGAACCATTTTGAGATTTTCTAAACATAAAATGCCAGTTTTCTGATTTAAAACAACTTTCTCATTGAATTAAACTTAATTGGACTAAAAAAAGGTTGAAACCCAAATGAAACATTTCAAAATTATTGAAACAAAACATTCTGATTGACCCAAACTGAACTGGGGTCGGGGAGGGGTGGGGGGTGGACGTTCAATTCATAAACATTGTCAAGATTTCAACTTTTTATCGTGATTTGAGATGGGAAAAAATGTCAAACTCTGAAAAGTATTTGAGGGATACATAGGTTGTTTCCTGCCCAGCTCAATAGCGAGGCAAAGGACTGGAAAGTGGCTCTGCCTCTTCCTCGTCCTCTTTACTCACAGTTGCCAGGAAGGAGACAGTGCCTAGCTGTTGTGCTGGGGAGGCTGTAAGGGTACAGGCTTCCTGTGGCCTCCTCATCACCTGTTTATTCACACAGCACCCAGGCACAATTTGGCTCTTTCTATGCGGTCAGTGGAAAATGTGCAGGGCGGGTGTAATACCACATGGGTTCTTCACATCAGCGAATAAGCAGGCTGCTGCATTCTAGCCAAGTTGAGGGCAACGGAGAAAGTGCCAGCACTGACAAAAATATTTTATAATTCTATTTCAATTAATCATGAATATTAGCAAAACAAACACTTGACCTCCAGGCTGGCCCTACTGCAATGGCTGCCTAAGGCAACAAGACTGAAGGGGATGGCAGAAAAAGAAACAAACCTGGTGAGGCATGGGTGTGTGTGTGGGGATAAATAAAATCCTTTTCCTGATGTACTCATTTTTCATTTGGATCCCAGTGCCCTTCAGTTCTCAGTCTCTCCTTACTTTGGCCCTCGTGCCTTTCCTCTGTTTATCAAGATGAATCCTATTTCCCTCCCATTTTCCTTCTTTCCTCTTCTCCCCTATGCTCATTGCTATTTTAATAGACCAGCCCACACTGGAACTGCTGCTAAGGAAGAATCAGCTGTGACATCCTCTCCACGTGATAAGGAGTATGCTGCTTTTTTTCTTCTGCTGCTCCTGTTGTCACATGGATTTATAATGTCATATATGGCCTTGCTCTTTTGACTGGGTGACTGTTATACTGCTGCCACCTAAAACAACATCCACTTAACACAAATGGATCACCAATCATAAGCATTCAGAATGAGTCAAGCTCCAAAACAAATCAGGAGATCTAAAAATAAAAGTTGGGTTCTTTGTATTTGCCCTGTTGTACTGGAACTATTCGAGTTCAGGTTTTCAAGCATTTTCTGCCACCACGAGGGCTGGAAACATAATTTACAAAACAAACAAACAAAACAAAACAAAAAACAAGGTGAGATAAATAACCTGATTCCGGCAGTAGGGGCTTTAGGGAAAACACCAAATATCACAGGATTCATGATAAAATAGCAAAGGTTGACTGCAAAGCTAAAACTAATTAACAAAGGCCTACATTGTGAGATGAGTTAGTGATTTTGGATGCCTCTAATTTTGAGGCCAGCTATGGACATTTCAAAAAAAGCCCAACTTTTAAGAGGGAAGGTATTCAGCCACAGTAATTTAGGCCAAAATGACTATGGCAAGAATGTCAGTGGATGAATAATGAATACCCGTGGCATGTGAATGAGGAGAATGAAAATCTGGTTTCAAATTCATCATAATGTTTGCCAATATTTTTTTCCTTAGCTCTAAAACTGGTCACCTGGCTCCTTAGAGAATCTCAGGCTTGAGCATTTTTAATATTTCTCATAGCCCTTAATCTCTCTCGTTGATCTGTCATGGACAGACCAAAGGAAAAAAAAAAAAGCATGTCAGCTTTTACTAGTTCTAAGAATGGCAGCAAGAAATCAAAAATCAAATCCCTGTCATATTCCATCGAGCAGGCTGGGGTGGATGCGGATGTCTCGCCCCCAATTACAATCCGAACCAAAAGATCCTAAGCCAAGAAAGCAGCTGGCACAATAAAAACTGTAAAAGCTCTAGCTGGCACCTCATGCTGACAATGACTAGCCAAATCTCCACGGGGAAAATGCCAGTATAGATTTCTGTGACAAAAACAACAAAATAGATTTTTGTTAATGTACATAGATTTGACAGGAAGTCAGGCAAATCTATCAGTAATAAGTGACATATATCTGCGATATTCCCAAACAAAATGGTGTATTTGAAGACAAACTGAGAAAATCCCCAATTGTGTCAAGCATGACACACGTTCCTCTGGACTCTTTGATCTTCAGTCTGTATTTGATTATCCTCTGACTTCTCATGAGGAACTGACCGAATACAGGAAGCCCATCCCACATAAACATCAAAACACTAGTATTTCTGAGAGACAACTTACTCCATATTTCACTTCAGGTAAATCTCCTGGTTAAATTATACTTCTGAAAGTCAGGAAAGCAGGATTCCTGGCTTTGGCACATACTTCTTAATGACACTGGGCTTGACTACTCTTTGCCTCAGTTTCCCCATCTGAAAAATAGGGATAATGTTTATGGACAGACACCAAAAAAGAGTTGTGATGAGCAACTTCTAATCTTCCTTGAAGGATGACCCAACACTCTCACAGATCTTGGGAGACAGGCCAGTCTTTGCCTACAGACAGCCCCACAACCTGAAGCAAATACTCACCAGCAACCACACACCACACAACAAAAACACTAACCCAAGAACCTATCCTTGCAACAAAGCCCATTGCCAACTGTGTCCACATATCTATTCAGGGAACACCATCATAGGGCCTAATCACATCAGCCACACTATCAGAGGCTTGTTCACCTGCACATCTACCAATGTGATATATGCCATCATGTGCCAGCAATGCCCCTCTGCCATGTACATTGGCCAAACCGGAGAGTCTCTATGTAAAAGAATAAATGGACACAAATCAGATGTCAAGAATTATAACGTTCTAATACCAGTTGGAGAACACTTCAATCTCTCTGGTCACTCGATTACAGACCTAAAAGTGGCAATTCTTCAACCAAAAAACTTCAAAAACAGACTCCAATGAAAGACTGCTGAATTGGAATTAATTTGCAAACTAGACACCATTACATTAGGTTTGAATAAAGACTGGGAGTGGATGTGTCATTACACAAAGTAAAACTATTTCCCCATGTTTATTCCTCCCGCCCACACTGTTCCTCACACATTCTTGTCAACTGCTGGAAATGGCCCACCTTGATTATCACTACAAAAGGTTGTTTTTTTTTCTCCTGCTGGTAATAGCTCACCTTATCTGATCACTCTTGTTACAGTGTTTATGGTAACATCCATTGTTTCATGTTCTCTGTGTATATAAAATCTCCCCACTGTATTTTCCACTGCATGCATCCAATGAAGTGAGCAGTAGCTCATGAAAGCTTATGCTCAAATAAATTTGTTAGTCTCTAAGGTGCCACAAGTACTCCTTTTCTTATTTCAGACGTGGTACATCAGTAATTTATGATTCCCAGGATACCTGATCCATTTACTGAAATTCAAGCACCCCAATATTTGAATTCACCTATCCAAACCAGGTTTATTTAATCCCAGGACTGACCTCCATTTCTGCTGCTTCTCAAGTTTATGATACACCATCTTTTGTCTACACATTACCATTTAGATAAGTTTAGAAAACAAATGTCACCACACAATTAAAAATACCCAGAACAATAACTTTAAGAATCAGAGTGAAATAGCACTGAGCAACACTTGTGAGAAATCACCAACGCTCCAAACATTTGTTTCATATTTCAATGGATGAACTTCTGCATTTATCTCTAGACCATGAGCGTCTCCTTGTGCAGTTACTGGGTGAGACAACTGCAAAATGAAACCAATGAAAGAAACTCTGCATTTGGAAAGACATCCTGTCTGTGACAAATGAAAAAAATCCCAGCTATTTAAGAACTTCCATTAATAGTTTAATAAAACATTTTTCTCTGTTACATAATTTTCAACATAAATTTAACGCATATATATTATGGGCCACATCTTCAGCTGGTGTAAATTGTCTTCAATTGAGCCACACTGATCTACATCAGTTTAGGATCTGGCCCTACATGTTCTTTTTAATGGTCTCTGGGCATGTAGCACTTTTGGCCTCACCTGTGTACCAAAGGTCTGACAGGTCCATCTAAATAGATATGATAGTTCTCAGATACGAGTGATGTGCATGATTATTAATGGTTGGAGAGACAGATGGATAGACTGAGTGAAATACTCAGACAGAGAATGTTTTATAAGTGAAAGGACAGAAACTGAAGATATGTCTTATTCATATGAAATCCACAGCTCTTTCCAAACATTATGAAAAGGTAAATATAAATGAGATAGGCTAAAATCACCTTTGTTTGGGAAGGAATAGGTCGCTTTTTTGCATTGCCCTGATCTGGGGCTAGGTGTGCACTAGCCTAGGCATAAATTATAGCAATCTGAAAGCTACTGCAACTCACTCCAGCAGCCAAGGATTGGTTGAGCTCAAGGAAGCTTAACCCTATGCCTTTTTCACTGGCCACACCCCTATTTTCTCTGCCTATTGGAGGTGATCAGAGGAGCTATTACACTGGCTCTACACCACCAATGCATCCCCCTACACTTAAGTGACCTCCTATGACTGTCTAGATTGACTTTAGAGCCACTTTATCCTGATGGTGCACAGCACAGTAGCCCAAACACAGTGAGAATCTGTTTTTTTCATTAATCGCTGTGGGTTAAATTCAGCCACAATGTAAGTGAATTCTGTTCCCATTGGCAGTGAGCTGGATTTGGATCATTGTGAACAAACAAGTTCTAAAAAGTCCTTGTAAAAGCCCCACAAAATGGTTGTTTAATTGTTCTGGGTTTAGCATGCACAAGTCAAGGCAGAGAATTACTGGTGGTAATTCAAAAAAGCCCACTGCCTCTCTCCTTTAGCTACCCCACTCAGTAGCACTTCTCTAACATGAGTGGAATCATTTATATCTTTATAAGGTATGTAATGGAATTGGAGCCTCTTGGTAATAATGTATGAATACTGTATGTTGACCTAGTTATTGACATGCTTACTGTATAAATTTACTGATTTAGTTTAATGGGGGGCTGTGAGGAAGAACAAGCAGAAAGTGAAAGAATGGATCAAATTAGCCAGCCCTCAGCAAACATGTAAGGGCTATTCAGGGATAATGGCAGAGCTATCGGCTCTGGGAACTCCGGTTTTAAGACGGCTGTCTGACACCGCTGGTCACAAGCTCCCAAATGGAAGAACTGCAGGTGTCTGAGATCATCTGGACCTGCTGAGTAACAACAATGGATATACTTACTGTAGCCCACAGCCCAGTCTAAGAAATGGGGGAATTGCAAAATTCACCTGGGATAAGTAAAGGCACAAGGTCTGACACCTGAGGGAGTGCACTCAGAGAAACCACAAAGGTCAGAGAGGGGCAGCTAGCCCTGTAACCATGACAACATAAATGAAAGTTAAAACAGAATTACTGTAAAAATAAAGGGGTTACATCCTATCTCTTTCCAGGAGCATTTTTTCCTCTCAATTTTTTTTTAAAGACATGGCTTTATCGAAAAACGTGAATCTACATTTGTGAGCGCCTTCAGTTCTGTGCGGTAATTTCCCCTTCAAAATGAAAAACGGAAAAGAAGTAGGTAATGCTTTAATTTGTTATTAGGAGTAATTACTGTCTGGCCTCAAGGAGTTACTTTTACATCAGTTTTAACAAGAAAACCATTTAACATATATTTATCTTTGTAAATTGTCCTGAATGATCAGCAAATATCTAATCATCTACAAAAAGCTGTTTGAAATGTTCTTACCCTGATAACAGGAAATTATAACCTATGAGACCAAAGAAACTGAAGTAGTGGTTAAACCGTGATAGACACTTGCAAGCAGCTTAGATGTGTTTATTTTAGCACGTTTTCTTTTATTCTTTTGTTTTGGTTATTAATACATGAAGAATTAATCTGTTGTGTTCCTCTTTGTAGCACTGTATATTAAAGACAGGCCTGATTCAAAATGCTGCATCTGAACCCTCCTGAAATCTTTGAAGAAGTCTGGATTCATATGCTAACTCATTGTGAGCTGAACACAAACCCTTGATTTGAACACATAATTGATGGACAGTTAATGGAAATTCAGATCCAAATCAGAACTTTACAGGTTGGGCCTATGTATCTGGAATATAAACCAAATATCAAGAAAGAAGGAAGAGTCCAAATAGTGTTTAAGAGCCAGGAAATTTTCATGGGTCTTCTCACCTCCTTTTACTACCACAAACTACTAAAATTATATTTTTATTTATTCAAGTCCTTGTGGCATGTCTTTAGTTAAATACACACTCAAATTAGACCTATCAGCTTTGTTTTGATACACGAGAACAGACATACATGTTGCATCATCCCTCTGCACTGCTTTCTCTGTTCATGGGAGCAGGCAGGACATTGAAAAATATAATAATTTTCCTCTCTGGGGACTCTATTGCTTGAGGGATTGGTAATAGGACACAAAGCCTTTCAGCCCTAAATCAATTACTCAGAATTGATTCAGGCTGTTAGTGATCGAGAGTTTGTTACTATCTGAAGGTTGGTCGGCTACAGGGAATACGTAAAGTAAATTCACCATTACAATTAATGCCAATTTTACATTCACAGTTGATAAAATCAGCCAGTGATGGACACTGAATACACCATCTCACCTTGTTAGTTTTGGTTTGCATGAATCTGCATGCATTCAGTTACTTTGTGAGTTTGTAGCTCAAATGAAACTGAAAACTAATATAAAAACATAATTGGCATCATTAATACTACATGGTATTTGGTTAAAAATGCCCAAAATGCAGACTAGATTTGCTCAACAGTTTATTCAAAACCCTGCCCAAGTTCACCAGCCTTGTCCAAAGTTTGAGTTTGTAAAAAAAATTCCTGAAATTGATGCAAGATTCATCAGATTCAGGAATTTGTGTTAAGAAAGTTTCAAGAAACTTTATTTATAAGCAGCTATATTAGCTAGGGACTGGTGATCTAGTTTGTATAATTTTGGTTATATTTTGATTTATTTTAATAAAACTTTGGTTTTATTCAACCAGGACCTCTTATGAGGTTCAAAAGTATTTTTAACTCCATGTTAACTTACAAGTCACTATTAAGTAACTAGTAAACATATACCTTTTAATAAATATTTGATATTCAATTAACATCTATCAATAATTAAATGTTAGCTCAGTCAGGCTCAGTAATGGGCTGAGCAGACAAAAGTCTGGATACTTAGTTGGAGCTCACTCATTCTTATCTCAACCCGTTAGTTTTAGAAGCTGAGCTGAAAATCTTAGGAAAAGAGGCTTTCCTGTGAGAATTTCTGACAAATACATGTCTGTGTCCAGACCAAGATCACAACCAGAAAGTGCAAAAGCATTTGCAAATTTGAAAAACAAACACAAAAAGTTTACAAAACTTTCACAAACCTCATAAAAGTTTAGCTTGGGTTTGGAAAGAGGGAAAAACTCAGGCTGGTTCTTATTTTATCTAAAGTGGTTCAACCCTCTCTAGTTATGGGGCCACACAGATTTGCTCTGTTTTGACACGTGACAGAGATGGTTATTCATCCCAAGAATGATGTTGCTCACAACTTTGCATTAAAAAGAAAAGAAAAATCTTTGGATTTATTTAGGTTAGAGGACTATACAAAGAAAAATACTTGGATGGTTACAGATTTATTTTAGGCTTAGGACTCAGACTCCTTTCATTTAAAAAATGTCATTACTTTGGTGATTAGTGTATAATTTACAGCTTCAGTTGCAGAAGCATACTATGGTGTTAGCAACACAACATGGGCAGGATGGGGGAGGACCAGGGGTTGGGGGACAACTCCTCCCATTCTACCCCCATGGGGGTCTGGAAAAAGTCCCATTGGGGATACTTCAGTCCTGTGATACATTCGTTCAGAACTCCCCCCCCCCCCAACTACTCAGGTCAGGCACTTGGCTCAGAATTGGCTTAAAATATATGTGATAAACTATGCCTGACAGAATGCAGGATGGGATCCATTATGTGTATCAGTAGTAGACCCATGTTAGGGATTTTGTGGCTCAGAACATAAGAACAGCCATCCTGGGTCAGACCAATGGTCCATGTATCCATAGTATCCTGTCTTCTGATAGTGGACAGTGCCAGATGCTTCAGAAAGAATGCACAGAACAGGTCTTCTAGAAGTTGGAGGTTAGGGACATATGAAGCATGGGTTTGCACCCTGACCATCTTGGCTAATAGCTATTGATGGACCTATCTTCCATTAACTTATCTAATTCTATTTTTGAACCTATGTATACATTTAGCATACACAATATGCCATGGCAATACGTTCCATAGTTTGATTCTGCGTTGTGTGAAGTACTTCCTTCTGTTTGTTTTAAACTGTCAGCCTATTAATTTTATCAGGTGACTCACAGTTCTTGTTCTATGTGAAGGGGTAAATGACACTTCCCTGTTCACTTTCTCCATATCATTCATGTTTTTATAAATCTCTCATATACCCTTTTAAGTCATCTCTTTTCTAAGCTGAACAGTCCCAGTCTTTTGTGTCTCTCCTCCTATGAAAGCTGTTCTATACCATTAAGTATTTTTGTTGCCCTTTTCTGTACCTTTTGCAATTCTAATATTTCTTTTTTAAGATGGGGCAATTAGAAGTGCATGCAGAATTCAAGTTATTCAATACCATGGATTTATATAATGGCATTATGATATTTTCTGTTTTATTATTTATCCCTTTCCTAATGGTTCCTAACATAGCTTTTTTGACTGTCAGTGCACAGTGAGCAGATGTTGTCAGAAAACTATCCACAATGACTCCAAGATCACTTTCTGGAGTGGTAACAACTCATTTAAACCCCCTCTATAGTTGGGATTATTTTTCCAATATAGAAAAATTTGCACTTATGACCACTGAATTTCAGATTCCATTTTGTTGCCCAGTCATCCAATTTTGTGAGATTCCTTTGCAATTCTTCACAGTCAGCTTTGGACAACTATTCTGAGTAATTTTGTATCATCTGCAAATTTTACCACCTCACTGTGCACCCCTTTTTCCAGACCATTTAAGAATATGTTGAAACAGTACAAATCCTTGGGAGCCTGCTATTTACTCCTGTCCATTGTAAAATCTGACCATTTATTCCTATCCATAATATGGATCTTTTAAAATTTTAGAGTTGGAAAATTATTAGGATTTGAGAGATAAATATTTACCTTTCATGTGTGTCTGTGTACACACACACACACACAAATATGCATAGGTCCAGTATAAAAGAAGACCTGGTTGGTGATGGAGGGAGTAGAGTGAATAAAAGGTTTGGGAAACCATAAGTAATAAAGATAGAGAAAGGATCATACAGTGGTTAGGGCACAAGCATTAGACCCAGGAGCCCTGAGATAAAATCCCTGCTCTTTAACAGAGCCCATATGTGATCTTGGGAAAGTCACCTAAGGCCAAATCTTTAAAGATATTTAGGCACCTAAAGATTCAAATAAGCACCAAGTGGGATTGATTTCAGTGTGAATTATGTGCCTGTGTTCTTTTGAAACCCCCCCGAGGTTTATCCACAGACTCTGTGGATAAATCGTGGGGTTTTCAAAAGAACACAGGCATACAATTCACACTGAAATCCATCTTTAGGCACCTTTAATGAACTGACCTTTAGCCTTTTAGTGCCTCAGCTCCCCAACCACAAAATGTGGATAAACATACTTCCCTACATCACAGGGAGGTTGTGAGGAGAAATACAACAACATTTATAAGGTGCTCAGATATTACAGTAATGTGAGCCATATAAGTACTTTAGATCGATTGACTTACAAGTTTACAGTGACCTGTTAACTTTTCTATGCTACAAGGAGAAAAACTAGTTAAAATCGGAAAAATTTGGACTAAAAAATGTTCCCTCAGTGACTGATTTGTGAATCCGCTACTGTCTTTGTGCATTCATGTCTGGTAATTATTTTAAAGGATTTGTGGCAAGGTTTGCTTGCATGCCACAGCGCTTGACTGAACCCTAAGATTGATATTTCAGGCTTATTTATTTATTTACCAGACTGTTAACGTTATTCCAGTACCTTTTTTGGCATATGTATGTACCATAGAGTCTAAAATTGTAATACTTCTCTTTGAATATACTTGTGGATGTTTCTTATCTTACTTTAATTGAGCATGCTTTCGGCTCACATAAAATATTAATATCTTAGCCAATGAAAGCCAGTGCCTAGAGCTCAGATGTTTCTAAAATTAATATAACCTTGTTTCTTTGTAGGAGAGGCCACATATGATCAGTTCCAGAATATTTTTTCAAGTATCTGATAGGTCACTGTAGTTGGGGAAAGCACCCCTTTTTCATGATCTTCTGGACATGATGTGAGGCTTATGTATTTGCAGAAGCCTTTATTGGGGGAGGGGCATTGAATTAAGGATGAACAGAGGTTTTGGTATGATGGTATTTTGGGGTGACTTTGTTTATTCCTTTAGTTGACAATAATTTCACTTCTGCTAATATATGGTTCCTGTGTACATGCACTAGAAATTTTGAATAGGTACATGTCAAAAATAAAAAAAAATAAATAAATGTTGATAAAACTCTTGATTGTGTTTATTTTGTAACTCTAAAGAGAAAAGTCACTGAACAACAAGATTAGGAGTATTTCTGAATGTAATAAACTGGCTCACAGAGGGGAAAGATTTGTCAAGGAGCAGGCCCCAACTGTGGTCAGACTCTGTGGATAAATCGTATCACCTCTGGAAGCCCATTGCACAGGTGTAGCCCCTCTAATGAGAATGTTTTATCTATGAGTAACAACACCAGCCAGTCAAGTCTTACCCAAATGATCTCATAGTTATAATAAGTCTATCCTGAGGGTTGCTAAAATGCCTCCTTCCCCACTCCCCATACCTCTTCAGAAAAATAATGAAAACAATAGCATCCAAAGCAAATGAAGTTTATGTTTCACTAGACAACTGTTTTTTGATGTTGTCTTTTAAAAAAATATATACATCTATACACAAGTTGGAGATGGCACTGTGTTTAGATATAAAGAACATATATATCCCATCTTGACCCATCTTTACTGAAAAGATGTTCTCAGGCTATTAGAGCTAAGGAAAGGTTAAATCTGTACTATCTTCTATCCTTATAACTATTGTTGTCAGGAAAGTGGATTCATGTTTGCCATTTTATGTTCTTATTCCAATCCTTGTCATGAGAATGAGCTATTAGAATTACAATGCTTCATAGGTTATGTAAATCATAGTAGCATTTTGCACTGCCTTGACCTTTTCAATATTCTATAATTTGATTGGCTGACTATTCTAGATCACCATGTTTACAGTCTTGAATGACTGGAATTGAAGAGATGGAATAGCCAAAGCCAGCCAATCAAAATATAGAATGTTGAAAAGGTCAAAGCAGTGTAGTATATTTCTGTCTTAAGAAAATGTTGTTGGCTTCACCATTCAAATAACTTTGCTTTTCCTTTGGACCAAGAAGAAAAAAAATATGAATAATGCATCAAGTGTCAGGAAAATGAGAGAGATACTATACTTGGCTGTACATAGCTTTTGCTGAAGGCTGACTCTACTGTCCACTTTCTTGAGCCTTGTAGGAAATATCTACATAAAAGACCAGTAATTCTAGTGGAAGTCAACATAGAATCAAGCCACATTTAACATGCAAATGCTCAGATGTTGTTTCCCCTCAGATGTTATCAGTTCCAGAGGTGTCTCCCATTATTAGTTGAACTTTAAGGGACAGGTAACCTTTCTTACCTAGGATTCAGGCCCATTAACTTTACTTTACTCTGAAACCCTGCCTACTAGGTTAAGTTCAAAAGGGTCTCAGTCTTAAAAGAGGTCACACAGAGAGGTATTATTACATACCGTGAAAGAGAATTAAACTAATTCATTCTTGTTAATTTCTTAAAACTGTACTTCTGTGGTCCTCTTCTGATTCCTTCTCTCTTTGAAGGGGAAAAAAAACCAGGCATATTAGCACAAAGATAGCCAAGTTCAGAAAGGGAAGGGACTGAACTATAGAGTTTTTTTTTAAAGAAATAGGAGTGAATAGTAGTGGCCAAAAATATGAAAGTGAAATCATTTTAGAAATGTATTAGGAATATTTTAGTTATATTTTTAATTTATTATACTATAAAAAGAAAGTAAGTGTCCAGCCCTCATGGTTGTGAAGAAAAATAACATGACCTGAGTGTAACCTAAAAGTTCAAAAACTGCAGGTTTATTAGAAGAACTCAAACTGTATTTTTAATCATCAAATTAATCTCCTGATTTTTAGGTAAATCTCATGATCGGGAGGCCCGATTCATGATTTTTGAGTGCATGGGGTCAGCAAATCTGCAACTAAAATGAGAAAAAAGAAATAAAAAGAGAAACAGGGTGTGGGTGGCTTAAGACAAGTGGTTTGATAATGGGTTTTTCCACCTCGACACTATAGGCCACATCTTCATAAGTGAAGGGCCAAAGTCTGTGCACATTTTTGTGATTGCAAATCTCTGTTCACTGGGCAGGGAATATTCATTTCATTCACATCTTGAGATAGCAATCCCATAAAATAATTACTTATTCTTCTCACATACCAGAGGGAAGAAAATAGATTTGTTGTTCTGAAAGTTAGGCATATTGGACATGTATTTCATTTCCAGTACACTGCAACATCACAGGCTGCACTGATAGCAAAGATGAACATCCTTAACAAAAAGGGAGTCTAAACAATAAAAAGAAGAAAAATAGATGTGTGGGTTGCAGTTTGAAAGTTATGTCTGCTTCTACACTACGCATGGAATCCATTTAAGCACTCTGTTACAAGTTTCACTGAAAGAAAAGTTCTAGATCTCCCAAACATAAATTCAAAAATCCTAAACTACGTATTATATAGAGCTCAATCTTCATGTAAGCCTAAGAAGAACAGTGGGAAGGGGAAAGAGAAGCCATGTCACCTTTAATCCTGGGGCCGACCAGAAATTGATGTGCCTCCTTGTGTATATTAGAACAGCCTTAGGGCTGCTCTAATTTATATCAGCAGGAACACATCCTGCTGGAGCACTGTGCACTCCAGCTTTGTCTCTTCCTTCCCTCTCCTTACACTGAGTGGAATAAATCCAGCTTTATGTCACCCAAGGATTTTCTAATGCCAGTGGAATCCCCAATTGCCCTTTTAGTGAAGTGTTAAGCACCCTTGGACTGGTGCAAAGTGACCTTACAGGGGGCCAAGAATTAGACTGACAATAACAGATGTTATTTCTGAAACATGCATTAGGTACATATTTCTTTTCACTACTTCAAATTCTACCAGCTGCCTCAGCATATTCCAACAGAAGCTAAAGGCATCATAGCCATCTCAAACCATAGCCTATGTTCTTAAGCACAGGATCAATAGGCATAAGCTATTCCACTCACTGGACTCTGGCTGCAAAGGTGGACTAGCTCAATCAGAAGTCAGATTACTACTCTGAAAGCACATGATATAGTAACATACAAGGAATAATTTGAACAACATGATTTCAGGGATTGAAATCTTATGGAAACCCACAGATAAAAACCACTGTTTTACATATTTCAAAAGCTCAGAAACTTGCCTTCTACTAGTGTATAGCATTAGTTTCTATCCTGATGGTTTGTGAGATATCATAACTTGAAAGGAAAACTGGTCCTTAAGACCATGCAAAAAGACAGGCCACTTACCATACAGAGGTCAGTTCACACTTGAGGGCCAGATTTTTTAAAGGTACATAGGGATCTAAAGATGCAGATAGATGTCTAGTGGCATTTCCAAAAAGTGCCTAGGTAACTAGCTGTCACTGAAATCAATAAGAATTAGGCACGTAAGTGCTTTTGTAAATCCTGCTAAGAACCTATCTGAATATCTAGGCACCTAAATACCTTTAAAAATCTGGCACTTGGTATTCCAAATATTCTGGGCTATGCCACCCCTCTTATTACTGCTCATCAGAATAAGTCAGACAGTAAATCAGCACTGATAACATGAAGGATGTTATATTGTCACTTTCCTGTATCTCTTAAGAGAAAAAAATGTAAAGTGTTTCTGAAACCAAAGAAAACCAGGCTCACCAGTGAAAAACTGGCTTCTAAAATCTTTTCCATTTCAGAATCACTGGAGTGTTCGAAGAGAAAATTATGTTTGCAACACAGTTTGATCCATATCTGAAAGTAAGATTTGACAACATATTTACACCCCGTACAGACCAAGATTGCTGGATGGATGTTCTCAGAAACAAAGTGCTAGACACCATGTCCTTCTGGATGCAGGCTACTCATATCTGATAACACAGAATATCTTCTGGGAACAGTAGGGAGCAAATAAGTGACCAGTTTAATGGCAATTGCTATATTAGCACCTCCGGGTCCAGCACCAAACTAGCCCTGGCAAAAATCAGTATTTGGTACACTTCAAAAAGTTTAACGATAGGGGCCAGAGAAGCAACAAAGTTTTGAAGCTTATCCGAATAACAAGCACTTTTCGGAACTGGGCTGGAAATCTCATAAGAATAATTGATCACACCTGATTTCCACTACTTCCTACTTCTGAAAAAAAGTCTCTCTCTTGCTATTTCAGCACTTCTGAGTCTGGTATCAATCAGAACAGAGAAGTGAGAAGGTTCATGAAAATTAAAAAGAATGATGTGAAAATAAAAAATAAAAAACAAAACAAAAGATAGAAACCTAATGAATCTTTTCAAAACTCAAACACGACTTGGTTGAACTTTGGGCAGAGTTTTTGGTTGGTTCTCATTTTATCCAAATCAGTTTGTCCTTCCCTCATACAATCTATACGTTTTGTAGAACACAACTATAACAACGCATCCCATATTTACAGTTGTAACTGTGCCTTTGGTGATCCAGTCACAGAACACTCCTCATGCCAGTTGTTTAAACTGGGAGGGATATCATTTACATGGACTCTACTGGCTAGTTTAAAACGTTTTTGTTTCTGTTTTGTGCCTCTGTGTTCTATTTAACCTTGTTATAGTTGTGAACAATCAGTGAGAATACTTAAAGTTCATTATAGGCAGCCATTTTTCCAGCAATGTCTTCAGGGCCATCCAGAGAGGGGGGCAGGGACAAGTGGGGCAATTTGCCCCAGGTCCCCGGGCCCTGCAGAATACTATAGTATTGCAACTTTTTTGTATGGAAGTGGCTCCAGAAGTTTCTTTGCCCCAGGCCCCCTGAATCCTCTGGGCAGCACTGAATGTCTTCAGGTACCAACACACACCATCTACCCTTTGCAAACAAAGTTACTTAATTTATGTCCCCTGAAGTAATCTGATGGACCCTCAGGATTTCAATCCTAGTCTGTCTAGTTATTAGTGTGTTTAGATTTTCCAATTTGCAGCTGCTATCCTTATCAGTGCTGAGATTTCAAGTATTTAGTATTGCAAACCTCTTCCGAACAGCACTAACTGAGGTTTCTGAAGCACTTCATTGTAGTTGTAATGCAATAAAATCATACTTTCTTGTTTCTTTTCAACTTTATCCATCTAAGTAATACCCCAAAACACCATAGCTTACACTAGCATTATTGCACTGTTTCGCGCTATTAATGTAGAATACAGCAGCAGCATTTTTCAGAAGGTTTGTAACTTTTTTTTTGGTAAATGTACCAAATTGTTAAACCTCACTGTTGCATGTTTATCTGCAGACAAACAACAGAGAGCTTGAGAGTTTTGAAAAGTGACTTTTGCCATTGCAGAACTATTCATGTTGATGTTTAACAATGTTATTGTTATAATCCTTCTTGTGTCAAAACTACAGCTAATATTAAATTGGAAGGCATATAGTTTTACAAGGTCCCAAGCACCCTAGCTTTAAAAATCCCACATGGCTCAGCAAGATGAATAATTGTCAATCAGCCTATGGTTCATTAGGGACCAAAAATCAATTGAGTTGGAGGGTTCCTCATAGGAGGTTATACAAACCTTGGTTTTGCTGTATTCCTGATGAATAGAATAGCTTGGGAAGGGAAGCTTTTATCTGATGGCTCCAAGGTAGTTAGCCTGGTGACAACTATGTAGCATAAAGCTAATTGGGCCAGTAAGGAAGAGAGGTAGAGTACAGGGTCCAATCACACAATGAAATATTCCTTCAGGGCGCTGGGGCCAGCAGAAAGCTTGGCTGGGAGGATGACCTACTGCATAAATGAAAGGCTCACAAAAATCAGCCAAGTAGACATGTGCTCCTTACAAGAGAAAAGTATTAAAAGCTGCAGTTAAGAGCAACCTACTGTAAATAGCTGCTCTGTGTGGTATGCACTATCTTTAGTCTGGGTTTTCTGGCCATCAGCTGAAATTCAAACGGGTAAGCTAGTAAAATTAAAATTATTTTGACTGACTTCCTCTTTGTAAATTACTACTCTTTTTTCCCCAATAGCTCTACCATTTTGGAAATAAAAATTTGCAATGGATTCTCAAACTAATGAAGTTTTTTTTTCCAACCAAGAATGATGTAAACACCCCATCTCATCTCTACCCCCCTGCTTTAGCGCCTCATAGGCGTGCTTTCACTGAAGTCACAAAAAGGGAAATGTATGAAAAAGAACTAAGCATCCATTTTAATGCTATGTGACACACACAGAAAAAGCCATGAAACAAGTGAATATTATAAAAAGCCAACAATTTTGAAGGGCATTTTGGAGTGAGCAATGATTTGCTGGAACAGATGATCTCTCTTCTAGGTGCCTAAAATATATGACTTACACTCTCTTGACAGAAATAATAGTGTGGACCAAAGTGTCCACATCTGCTAAGGACTGCTCAGATTTGATTGTTCTTAGTGGTCTGCATATGGTTGCAAAATTTCTCAAAATGAATAAATACATGAAAGCACTTGACTGCTTCATGGAACAAAGCAAAAAGTTCTAAAGTAACGATTTATGGACCTAAAAAAAGTTCATAGGTTTCATTTAATTGAGCACCCAAAGGTTAGAATGAGTCCTAACTACGTGAACATCTTAACCATGTAAAAGTGGCCTGGAGATCGGAAGAGAAGCAATATCTCCAGTGTTTCTTGCTTAGTTAGGACTGGAATAACGTGAAAGCAACTTTTCTCTTGGTACTTCATCAAAATCAGCCAGAGATAGGATGTGAAGAGTTATAAAAATAATGCAAAAAAATCAGTTTGGGTGGAACCTTAGGTCCATTATTATTTTACCTGAACTGATTTGCCTAACTCTAAAAACCACAGATGAACAGGATGATTAGGCACACAGATGGTCTAAATTGTACTGTTCTGTATGAAGTAGACCTATTGTTGAAGGACCGGTTTATCTATCTAGATTTTTATCTCCCCCAATACTGTCACCTGAACTACCATCCATTGTTCTTTCTTAGTATACCACACACAATTGACTGCCAACCTTTTTATTGTTTACAGTGCTGAGCGAGGGTGTGCAGTGTAGTAGTTGCAAAATTACATATAATATAGAACAAATGTATTTTAGTTTGCTTCTTTTTACACAACTGCACAGAGACTTTGATGACATTCCCAGATTTGATCAAAGCCAACACTTTGCCATTTCTGTCACAGATTTTTCGTAGCAGAAAAATCTGAGGGGAGTCTGGAGAACATTTCTTCTAGGCTTTTGTTGGAGTTGCACACATTGTGTCTCACAGAGCCTGAACATAGTTTAGGAGCCACACTTTTTATCTACTTCGGCCCCAATCCTGCATGTTACATGCTTAACTTTACTCATGTGAATAAGTACATACGTAAGTGTTTGTAGAATTAGAGCCTATAAATCTGATCTAAGTGCATTGAAACAGTTTGAAAGAAACCCATTAGTTTCAATGGGCTTTGGATCAGGCCTTATATGAACTGTAACTTCAAGCATTACTACTCAGTCATATCATAGACTACTCTGCCTAACTTCAATATTTGGCAAGATACTGGAATTAATTATTTAACAATCAATTTGTAAGTACCTGGATAATAATAGGGCTATAAGGAATAGCCAGTATGGATTTCTCAAGAACAAATCATGCCAAACCAACCTAATTTCCTTCTTTGACACGGTTACTGGCCTAGAGGATAAGGGGGAAGTAGTGGATGTGATATATCTGGATTTTAGTAAGTCTTTTGACACAGTCCCACATCACAATCTCATAAGCAAATGTGGTCTAGATTAAATTACTATGAGGTGGGTGCACAACTGTTTGAAAGACCATACTCAAAGAGTAGTTATCAGTGGGTCACTGTCAAACTGCGAGGGAGTATCTAGTGGGTTTCTGCAGGGGTCAATACTGGGTCCGATATTCAATATTTTCTTTAATGACTTGGATAATGGAGTGGAAAGTGTGCTCATAAAATTTGCAAATTACATCAAGCTGGGAGGAGTTTGCAGGACATGATTAGAATTCAAAATTATCTTGACAAATTGGATAACTGGTCTGAATTCAACAAGGTGAAATTAAATCAAGATAACTGCAAAGTACCTCACTTAGGAAAGAAAAATCAAAAGCACAACTACAAAATGAGGAATAACTGGCTAGGCAGTTCTGCTTCTGAAAAGGATCTGGGTGTTATAGAGGATCACAAATTGAATAAATGAACAATGTAATGCAGTTGCAAAAAGAAAGACATATCATTCTGAGGTGTATTAACAGGAATGTTGTATGTAAGACACAGTGGGTAATTGTTCTGCTCTACTCACCTGGAGGCATCATGTGGAGTACTGTTGCCAGTTATGAGTCCCACCCACCTTTTAGCAAACTTGTGGATAAATTGGAGAAAGTCCAGAAGAGAGCAACAAAAATGATAAATGGTTTAGAAAAGCTGACTTATCAGGAAAGGTTAAAAAAACTGGGCTTGTTTAGCTTTGAGAAGACCGGGGGGAGGGGGGGGGGGACAGGGAAAGGAAATCCAATAACAGTCTTCAAATATGCTCAAAAAGGATGGTGATCAATTGTTCTTCATGTCCACTGAAGGTAGGACAAGAAGTAATTGGCTGACTCTGCGGCAAGGGAGATTTAGGTAGGATATCAGGAAACACTTTCTAAGTATAATGGCAGTTAAACTCTGGAATAGGCTTCTTAGGGAATCCCCATCATGAGAGTTTTTTTAAAAACACAGATTGGACAAATATCTGTCAGGGCTGGCCCAGGTTTACTTGGTTCTGACACAGGTCAAGTGGCTGGACTTGATGACCTCTCGAGGTCCCGTCCAACCCTACAGTTCTATAACGTCTGTGACTAAGTATATTTCCAAGATATGATCTGAATAGATGTGATGATAGACAATGATTCAAGTGAACTCTACCTTAAATAACCAAATTTGACAAATTTTCCCTTTCTCATTATTTACTCAAGAAAAAAAAATCCCAATCATTCCAGGACTGCCATCCTTAAATACATTTTTCCTTGCTGAAGGAGAAATACTGTTTTGTGTATGTCCTCTTTGAAGTGCCTCCCTGAATTTATATTAATAGTCAAGGTCATGAATGTTCATTTCAGCACAGCCAAATCTATAGCTAGACAAAGAAGTTCCTGGCACTTGAGAATAACTTTTTTTTTAATTGATGCTTTGGATCTTCCATTTTTGTTTTTGACTTCATGACATTCTGAGTTACAGCAATAAACGCAACACATTTCCTGGGTCATAACACTTCCATCACCTTCAAGAAATTCATGCCAAATAGCCCTATCTCGATTTGCTCAAAAATAATACTCCCTTTAAAAATGCATGACACCTTATATGATTTACATCATGTTATGTTGTGGATTAGGTTAATGACTTCTTGGGTTTCAAACCACCATTCAAACCACCACAGCCCAGAATGTATTTTATATAATATATAAATAGGGTATGCTGGAGCTGTGGCAGCTATTTAATACATGTATTCCCACTAACAAGGTAATGGTCTAGAATGTGTGGTGGAGCCTACGTGCAGCAAACCAATTCTTCAAGAGTGGAAACAAATGTATTATACGACCACTCAGCATTAACCGGTCTGTTTATAGAAGTGTGTTAAAATAGTGCTCTGAATTCTTTTCTCACTTTTTTCTATAGTAGAATACTTTATTTTAAACATTTTACTCAACAGAAACTGACATGATACTGTACAACTATGAGAAAGAGTTGATAGAATCATTTAGGTCTTCTTGTGCAGCCCTCCCCTCTTGATGGAATCCTGCTTAGTGATAATATTGTGTTAAGTAAAAGAATATTAAGCAAACAGACTTTTTATCAAAGTACAATGTCGAATTCCTCCCTAATAAATAATTCTATTGTGTTCATGGGACTGATCTGGCATATGTCAGCTATGTAACTAAAGATTTCATTTCCTGTGTACAGCAATTTTAAATGTTTAAGAAGACTCTCTGTCTGTCTGCAGGTCAACAGCCATTTTGTGAGAGGGTTGATACAGCATGTCAAGGCTGAATCCCCATTCTGTCATTCCGAGTGCAGAAGGTGGGGGCCCGCAAGCATTCTAAAATTAATACTAGCCACTCCAGGCTTGTATTAAACTCCCAAGGTTATAGCTTTTCTCTGACCTTGGCTTGGCAAATGCTGCCACCACCCAAATGCAAAAAAAAAAAACACCCGTGGACCCAGGAAGGAGCACTTGGGAATTCCTCCCTGTGGGGTACCCTCAGCCCTTTCACCCCCCTCTCAGGGGAAGAGCTGAGAGAGAAAACAAAGGAAATTAGCTGTTGCCACCAGCTAATCGAACAGCATATGCACAAACCTCTGAGGACACAAAAAATCCAATCCTGTTCCTAAAAAAGATAATTATTATTAAAAACAAAAAGAAAGAGAATACATCTGGAATTTAGGCTTTTGCTAGATTTTAAAAGAGTCTTTCCAAAAACCAAGCACCCAAATAGCTTTCTTGGGGGTTCAGCTTAAAGGTTACAAGCAAACAAAAACATCTGGGGTTAGCACAGAGGAGTCCACAAGCCAATAAGAAATAACACTAATCATGTCTTTTTAGACATTCCCTAATTTTACTTACATATCTGAGGCTCCAGATAAGTAGGTTCGAGGTATGAATTGATAATCTATAATCATACCTAGCTTAAAGCTGGTTACAGCATTACTGCTCCATGTCCGTGCAGCCCAGAGAACAACAGATAAAGGGAAAGTTTCTCTCCCAATTTTAAAAAGTTTTAGCCTTCCCATTGGCTCTTTTGGTCAGGTGCCCACTCCTTTTCTTTTACCTATGGGCTTGTTAGCCCTTTACAGGTAAAGCAAGCAGAGAACAGACCAAGAGGGTTTTTATAGCTAACTGGCTGGGTGGCTGTCCGTCCATCAAAGGGAACTACTCCCCCGCACCCTTTATGTATCACAGAGCATGTGACAGAAAAGACAAACACTGTGCTCTCTGATGTATGTATCACTTTAATTTTTGCTTCATGTTTTCCTGAATTTGCTTTATGTAAAGAATGAAATGATACGGATAACTGAGAAATTCAAACCAGATCCCAGACTGAAAGTATCAGTTGACATTATATAGATGTCATTCATCCCTAGAGACACTTTTGAAAGAGAACTATATTGTAATGGACCTTGAAAAGGCCACTACTGTCTCTCCAAAGGTGGGCCAAGCTGCCACCAATTTGGAAAGTAACAGACACTGATGTTTTAATGTACAGCTAAGTCCTTTCCTCTCGGCCAAGGGTGATTAACCATTGGCAAAAATTACCAAGGGAAGTGGTAGATTCTCCATCCTTTGATGTCTTCAGATCAAGACTGGATGCCCTTCTTGAAGATATATTTTAGCCAAACAAGTTAAGTTCAATGCGGGGGACACTGGGTGAACTGTAATTGTCTATGATATTCAGGAGGTGAAACTTAACAATCTAATGCTCCCTTCTGGCATTAAACTCTCTGAATCTATGAATAACATGAAGTGGAACTGATAATGGATGCCATATTAGGGGGAACTGAACAGTGAAGCAATATACATAGTGCTGAAAACAGCTAGGGAAACTCCCAGAATCTAGTTTGAGTAAAGGAAGACCTGATTAAGTATCCTTTCCATTTCAGAAACAGAGGCAGACCTATAGAACTGAAGGGAGAGATAGAGGCTCTAGGGATCTATCCTGGGAAAAGTGATTCCTGAATTAGGCCTATATTAAGAGAAAGGAAGAAAGCGTCCAGGAAAAGTAAGGTGCCCCATGTCTAACATTCTCTCTGCCAGACTGGGAGTAAAATTCCTTGTTTTGTGACCCTTGTGCAGAAAGTATCATTCCTGAATGACCTCACCCAATGTTAGATGCCCAAGTTGCTCTACTAATTGGAACTCCTACAGCACTTACCTCCAAGCTTTTTTGTGTGGTAGTCACAGCTATCAGCCGTAACCATTTTCTGTGTACAAGCTCAAACTTTTGGTTACAGCATTCTTTCATCGGTTGTCCCAGATTTTCATGTAATGTACATGAATGGAATTTGGGTCTGTAATGTACTATCATTAAACAAATTAAATAATTTGGAAGTCTTCCAGTTATACAAGAGATGGTGGGGCCCATAATAATAATAGTCTGACAGACTGGACCTTTTCTTTCTAAAAGAGCAAGAAATTGAACGTAATTGAGGGAGGCTGAAGCGATGGTGGATCACCAACTTTCAAAACAGGTTTTTAATTCAGGAAAGTTGAAACTAAAAACAGTTCTCTTCCTTGGCTCCCTTACAGTTAGTTGTCCTTTTCAGAGGTACTCCGCAAAATCCACTTCCTAATACAATCACCAAAAAACTGCATATAAAAAGAACACGGGTAGGTTCTAGCTGAGGGAAAATAATAGTGTGTGGCTTTCATGAGGAAAAATGGAAGCAGCTTCTGATTGCTGAAAGTAAAGGTTTTGAGAATGCTGATGTACTTCATTGTTCTCCATTTTAAAGTTGTATTCCTTAGGTCTGTACAGTACTGAATTTCATGTGCATATGATCCTCTCTAAAGCTGCTGGTATGCTAATTCTGTTGTTTACAAGGTACTGACAACTTGAACTGATTTTCATCTAATGTCTTTTTGAATACCAAAATGAATATCAATCTGGCCATGTTTGCCACCCACTTGTATGAAACTTACCCTTTGTTGAAGGCCTATTTTAGTCCTTGTCAAGGGTGCATATCATCCATTAAGAAAAATATACCATAACAATCATTATTTTTAATAATAAACACATTAGAAATCTCATGATTTTCTGACATGGATTTCATGAACACAAAAAAGAAACATGACAATGAAAGCATTATTAATTATTTGTTCAGCTCTACTGATCATCTACTGATCAACTGGCAGACACTAGGCCAAATAGTTGTGTTTAGACCACTTTTTAAACTCGTGGGGTGGGACTTACAGACTGCTGGATCATGCTGCTAATTTTCACCGTCTGTTTGCTAACTAAAAAAAAAGATTTTAAAACAGTTAAGAAAAAATGGAAGCACACTTTTGTGGGTGGGGGCCTTACATCTCTATGTTCAGTTCTGACACTTTTTTAGATTAAAAATGGCATGTGGAGACATTTTCCTTTCACTGTATATACTATTAACAGCATGAGCGTGTGTATATAGTTAAACAGCATAATCCACTGTATGCGAAGCAAAGAATTCTTTATACCACAGTTGAAAATACAGAGATAGTTTTTTTTGGAAGGAGAGGGATGTTTGTTTTGCATGATAGCTGCTGAATAATTTGGTCTGTAAAAGATTTACTCCAAAAAGGCTATGAATTTAACACCAATTGATGATAGCTTATAATATAGGAAATTGTTCAGCTAATTCCTGAAATGTTACAGTAAGACTGAATATAAGTGTATTCACTTACCTATGGATATAAGAGCATTATAATATTCCTTTTTCCAGTATGCCCACCAGAAGAGTCTCTATCCCATTCATATCAGCTATTGATGTTCAAACACTTGGGCATAATATAAAAACCAGACAGATTCTCAGTCAACTGCCGGGTGATGAATACCAGTACTCTTACAGTTATACTACATGGCCTTTCCAGAACCTCCCCATACTTACTAAACACAAGTTGATGCCGGCATGATACTATAAAGAAAGCATTTTCCTTAATTGACCCCCACCCTTTTGATGTAAGCTTTTAAAAGCTATTATTTAGATTTTCTTTGTCAAACTTCTAGCTATTTCAACTAACTTTACACCTGCAGGGAAAAAAAAAAATCTGTGATTTTCTACCTTATCTTTGGAACTCAAAGTTAGTTTCAAGAATTGATGTGGAATACTTGCGCAGCATAATCTATGGCAGGGGTGGGCAAACTTTTTGGTCCAAGGGCCACATCTGTGTATGGAAATTGTATGGCGGGCCATGAATGTTCATGAAATTGGGGGTTGGGGTGTGGGAAGGGGTGAGGGCTCTGGCTGGTGGTGCAGGCTCTGGGGTGGGGCCAGAAATAAGGAGTTCAGGGTGTGGGAGGTGGCTCTGGGCTGAGGCAGGTAGTTGGGGTGCAGGGGGGAGAGGGAGGGCTCTGGCTGGGGGTACAGGCTCTGGGGTGGGGCTGGGGATGAGGGGATGAGTGTGCAGGATGTTACTCCGGGTTGGGACGAAGGGGTTCGGAGGGCAGGACGGAGGATCAGGGCTGGAGTAGGGGGTTGGGGTGCAGGAGCGGGTCGGGGTGCAGGCTCCGGGGGTGCTTACCTCAAGCATCTC
Organism: Eretmochelys imbricata; assembly: GCF_965152235.1. Taxonomy (NCBI): domain Eukaryota; kingdom Metazoa; phylum Chordata; order Testudines; family Cheloniidae; genus Eretmochelys; species Eretmochelys imbricata. Next base: position 24,689,934 of record NC_135582.1, read on the forward strand.
CCAGAAGCAGCAGCATGTCCCCGCTCTGGCTCCTACGTGGAGGTGCAGCCAGGCAGCTCTGTGCACTGCCCTGTTTGCAACTCCCATTGGCCGCAGTTCCCAGCCAATGAGAGCTGTGGGGGTGGCGGTTGGGATGGGGGCAGCATGCAGAGCCCCTTGGCTGCTCCTACACTTAGGAGACAGAGGGGGGACATGCCACTGCTTCTGGGAGCCGCATGGAGCAGGGCAAGCCCCCGACCCCATTCCCTGGGCAGGAGCTCAAGGGATAGTTTAAAACATCAGGAGGGCTGGATGCAGCCCCCGGGCTGTAGTTTGCCCATCCCTGATCTATAGCCCCATCTTTTACTTGCAAAATATTTCTGGCGGAGGAGTAAAGGTCAAGACCATTTATTGATTTTCATGTTAATTTATGTTTCTACAGTTTAGGCTAAAATTGCAGCCTTTAAAAAAACACTTTTCAACAATCTCATATGCAAGCTGGCAGAGAGTAAACTAGGTGCGACACCACATACAAATGACACATCAGAACAATGATGAATATTATAATCTATAAAGCATCACATTTTGTTGGTAGCTTTTCTTGTTGTTGCAAAGCAAAACTTGCAGAAGATGGTCAACTCTTGCTCGAATGGGAAAAACTGCTAATTATTGCTTTGCTAAGATCGACCTGTAAAGATGGATATTTTGGGGAATATTTGTGAGAATTTGCAAATCTAAACCAGGGTAAAACTTTGAACCCACTTTTTCATTTAATTAAAACTGATGAAATCCTTCCCCTTAGCAAAATCAGAAATATGTCAAGTACTGAAAAATTCATTTTTCCTTCCACATATAAAAGTTGCTGTTTTCAGAGTGAAAATATCTTTCCCAGCTAAATTGAAGTTTTTTCCTCTGGAAAAAATGCTTCATGTTTTCATTTGAAAGAGAAAAAAAAAAGAAACAATTGGCAAAGGTAATTTTATAAATCTTTCACTTTTCATGAAACAGGTGAAAAGTGATTATTTGGTTGTGAGAATTTTTTAATAGGCTCTTTATTCTCAAGCTTCAGGGGGAAGAGAGAGAGAGAGAGAGATGGATGGCAATGGTGACTGAGAATATATGACCTCTTTATATTAAGAGAGTTGGTCATATAAACCTTCTGTCTTGTCATTCTGAGACCCTTTAATAATGTTTGATGCCAATAAAATTTATTGTTTTTATTCATGAAAGTAAAACAAAGGAAAAATAGGAATTTTAAATACTAGGTCGATCATAAGCCTAAATTCAGTGAGTGTTGAAGGAGTAATTCCTCTGGGGAATTACAGTATTTGGAAGGGGCTGTTGGAATGTAAACTCCATGGTAAAAAATAGATTCGTGTTTTAGCAGATGGGTGGGAGGGGAATTACAGTCCACGTTATTGTTATGAGACATCCTTTGTATAAGGTTCTGCAGTATTCTGCCATAATGGTCCAAAATATTACAACTTGCAATAATGTTCCTCCAGAGCTTTGGACCATCACTGAAACTACTGCAGTATTTTTTAATCAGGAGATGTAAAGTAAAAGACAAACATTATGATTCTAGAGTTGAGGATTGATTTACACTTCGCATCTTTGGTAATTTTTTCTGGGAATTCAAAAAAAAATCCCAGTTGAATAAATGAATTTATTTCTTAAGCAGTGTAGAGGAGGGAAACCAAATAAATTATATTTGTAATAGAAGAATGAACTATTTTTTTTTTCACATATAACTTTCCAAAGGCCTCTAAATTAGGATACTGCATCATTAAGCATTTGACATTTGTCCAGTTAAAACTATTGACTCATGCTTTCATTTCTTCCCCCTCAAATTACTACAGTGCCACAGCTGATCTGACTATATTTTCCATTTCTTATAAATAGCCACAAGAAAAGTATTAATTATCCTTGTACGATTTAATGCACCAACTGCCTTAACCTTTCAGGTTTTCTTAAACGCCAGCATAACAAGGCATATCCATGGCAGCAAATGTGATTTATGACAGGAATCTTTAATTTCTGTTTTTAAATATGTTACCCACCGATCTGCATACATTTAAATTTGCCTGCAACACTTTTCTCTGTCTTGAGGCTGTTGTTTAATATTCAAGGATGATTTTTGTCCACATACATTTTGGTCTATGTCACCTCAGATTAAATTATTGCTGTTTGCAGCCTTTTCGGAGCAGGCCTCAGGCCCTTATTTACAAGAATCAATGAAACAGTAATGAAAATCCATTTTTCATACTATCAGCTCTGGCCTGCTTTTATTTAGTTAGCTGTGTCTAAGCAAGCAATTCATTTTGTGCAAATGTCAAGTTGATAAAAAAGGACGAGCTGTGAAAGGGTTAATCATGAAATAAGATCTCCACTTTCCCCACCCCCAATAGTAAAGCACAACTATAATGGTAAAATTAAAAAAAATATTTTCTTAATGTATGCAAAGTAATGTATATTGACACATAAGCAAGCCTTTTCATGATGAATATTGAAATATATATGCAAAGCACAGGAAATGTGTAACATGTTATAGATCTTTCAGTGTACATTTAGAGGAAATGAGCCATTTATATTCCACAATTTAGTGAATACCTACTGTTTATTGGTACAGAGCACATAGGAGTATATTTGTCTTAGTAATTTATTTAGGTAAATATATTTATTCTTCTAGGGGTTCTTGTGCCTTTTCTGGTTCTATAGTACGAGACATAAATATTTAACAATGCATTGTCTCAAATGTTATTCATGTAATTTATCAGGGGAAACAGTGGAGCTGTAATAACTTTTAAGCCTGCACCTTCACTTAAACCTGAGATTGATTTAAAATGTGAGAAACTAAGAATGTGTCTCCATATACAATAAGAACAGGGAATATTTCCCAGGATCACTAAGAAATGACTCAAACCCATTCCCATACCAACTCCAAAACAGGGTAACTACAGGTAGTTTACTACTCTTTTACTGAGTAGCTTTCTAAATCTCAGAACAATTACAATACATAGGAGTGAAAGAGCCTGCCCAAACAATTACCCTTGTCCTACAACACCTCATACCTCCACAGATGCTCACTCGCTTTCATATTTCTAAGGCTCCATCTGTGCTACAAGTATCCCTGAATTTTGGATGAGTTTCTGAAAACTGTTTCAGGCAATGTGGTGTTCTGGCAGGTGCTGCCCCTTCTCTCTGAAGCAACCGCTAAAGCATTGGCCTATGCCTCGGTCACAAAGAAACTGCTGAGAGGATTCACAACTACTCTATGGCCGGGGAGGATTTCTTCTCTCTCTCATCCCTGCAGATTAGTACACAGTCAAGTATCTAGGCTAAGTGCCACCCCCAGGATTTGGCCTTTAATGGTTGAGCAGAACAAGGGAGATATCTGTATCATTTAGTCTACTATAGGTGTCTCAGTTTACCTGCTTGGTATTATTCTAGTTGACTTCATGGAGTTAAATCAAAGGAAGCAGTTAGGGGTAGCAAGCGGGAGACAAAACAATGACAGAGAGAAGGTATCTCCAGGGAGAATACCAAGGGTCTTTAAGAGAAACAATGGGTGAGCTAGTTATTGAAAAATGCCTCCCTACCTCTCACCAGAAGGGTGAATGGCCTATGTTATCAAGACCACAGATGAAGATCAGAAGAACGCCAAGTGATTAAACCCCTGGCATAGAGAAAAGGGATGGGGATAAGCAGCAGCAGCTTCTTGAGAGAGATACGGATTTGGGCAGTGCATGCAGCAGGTCTGGGAAACTAAGGCAGGGGCTCTGCAGAATGTGTCTGAGACAACTGGGCTCTCCTAAGCTTTGAGACAGGTGATTATCTGCATGCAACCCCCAGGTGTGTGGGCCTGCTGTGGGTTTAACCCAGTTTCTTGGCTTTCTGTGTACCTTTAGGTGAATGACAATACATCTGTTTGGGAGGAGGTGTTTTAAGTCTCTTTCATCAGCCACCAGTCAGGCACCTAAAGAGAAGTGTCTTCCAGGTACCAATAGCAGGCAGGCCGGTCATGTTAACATGATTGGAAACAGATGGGCTGGCACTTGTCTCAGAGTGTTAGAACCCTATGGTTCCACCCCACCAGAGGTGAAGATATTGAAACTTGTCACCTGAAGGGTCCACTCCTGAAGGACCACAAGGGGGTATAAAGGTATCACTTGTCTTGTAACCATGGCAAAACGGTGGGAATAAGGAGCATTGTAAACTGGGAAGAGTCCAGGTCAAGGCCTAGCACTTGGAAGGAATGCCCGTAGGAGAGATCACAAATACAGCTTGCCCCTGAGCTGTCACAATGTACAACACAACATTTACATTTTTTTAACCCCAATTTCTAATTTCTATAACTCTTTGTGAGTAAACTTCAAAGACGAGGTATTGTGAGTGCAAATACAAATGCAATGTAGAACAGATGCAGTCCAGTGAGAGGATTTTCAAATGAAAAGTGCAGTCAAAAGTTCATTGAAAATGTATAGCGAAGTTCTCAGGAACAATGTGAGCAACTGGACAGACATAGCCTAAAACTGCATCTGGGCCTAAGAAAATTGGCTTTGCACTGCTGCTCAGTGATACAAAAGCAAAAACTTAGGTCATTTTCTTCAGCAATGTTTTTTAGGTGCATGCATATCAGCTTATTTCCTTATTATAATAATTAGTTACTCCGACTGTCTGTACTGCTAAAATTGCACTCAGCAGCTATTTGCATCATGTCTCCAAGAATATGAAGAGATTTGCAGAGCCAGAGAAAGGACACTTTCTCTAAAGAGAAGAAAGATATTCATGTGGTTTTGTTGGGCAGCTTCATAATTTCTCTCTAAGGGTGTGTGGGAATTGGGAGTAGGAGTCCTCAACTGCATTTTAAGGGGTGAGCACAGTCTCCTGCAACAAGTTAAATGTCTTTTATTCAGGAAAACTGTTCTTGCAAGTATCCTAACAAACTATATATCCAGCATCCATCCACCATGCAACTCCTCTGAACACTAGACTCAGAATATGCTTCTGGGTACCATGATTTTAATGAAGGGTTTTTTTGTTTTTTGAGATGACAGGAAGGTGATCTTTACATCCATAGACTGAATTCCTTCCCGACTTCCACAGCCACCTTATTTCTTGAGATAGGGGAGCCGTAAGAGGAACATGATGGCAGTCTTCTATAAACAACCAAAATATATGGAAACTGGAATAATGTCATGACATTCATCTCATAGCATAGGACTACAGACTTGATTTTCATGAAGTAAAAAGGTTTGCCAGTGACATCAAAAGGATCTATAGTGCACAAAAATAATGCTTTTAGAATAACGAAAATGAAAAAAAAAAGTTATGTAACAGTATTTCAGGAGGATCATGTTGTGTTGCATATATTTAATACCAGAATCAAGACCTATATTTATATACATACACACCTATACAAAAATCTAGACTTAGTATTTTCCAGTCTTGTGTTTTCCTCATTAAATATATATATATTTGTTGTTGTTGTGCAATGCAGCTGAATTAACTGAATAAGATAATTTTAACTTTTGCATTTTCTGACATTTTTATTTCAGCTGCACAAACTTAACATTGCAGTAATGTTAAATGCATTTAGCCTTTATTTTTTCCTTATACAAGCAAATTGCATTAATGTAATACCATAAGCAATTTGCAAGTCAATAACAATCATTGATATAAGAGGTTATATTTATAGTAAATAAGTGATAGAAATATAATATTCCAACAATTATGCATGTTAACAATGCATCACGCTACACAACAAAACACTTTCCTGGGAACACAAGAATGAATTTTCAGTCCCATCTATGTGAGCTGTTATTTCCTAAGGAAGTGTCTTTTTGGCTCCACTGGAGCATGTAAGGGGTCTATCTGGCCAAAATTAGCCATTGCCTGGTGGGTCACGCAAGTCCTGGAAGGCCATGGATGCTGTCTGCATAGCTGGCTGACCTATTTGGTCTGACTCAACTGAGTGTATCTTCAAAAGGGCCCTTAGGGTTTACAGTGTCAACACTCATATTTTGTCTGTTTTTTTAAACAACCGCTAAATAAACAAGGAAAATCTGAGCCCAAAAGGACTATATAGGTAATTCACATTAATGTTTGTCATGTTGCATGATAAAAGGAGAGCTCGGGAAATATTTTCTGAAGGGCATCCTCCCTTCTGCAGGTGCAATTTATACCCACAAAATTTGAGCCCACAATTCAATTGCAAGTGCAAAGCTGATAAGTTGCACTGCTGAATTACCTGACCGTAGACCCAAATCATGTAGTTAGAGTTGCAACTGCATTCTGATTTGTACTCAGAATTCATTATACAGGTGCATGCAAATGGGTGTAAATGGCACCTTTGAATAGGATAGGAGCAAAGCTGAAAATTAACCTATACCTGTAGTTGTATAAACCCTCATCTGTTGCACATTCGGTTATCTTTAGGTATTTCCACTGATGTGATATTTACAATCATGTGTAAGTTTTAGTTTTTGGCAACACCAAGAGGACAAAGGTGTAAGCCAAGGATGGAAATTGGGGTTTGGTCCCGCTTTGAGCTAGATGACTTCCTGAGGTCTCTTCCAACCCTGATATTCTATGATTCTATGAAATTATATATTTTAAAAAAAATATTTTATAAATGTATGTCAAAACTAGAACTCAGAAAATTTCTCTCTTTTTTTAATTAACAGAGTATGCATTTCAAATTAGAAATTAATTCACTTCAGCCATGCAAACACCTTTTCTTGTGTTCACCATTTGCAAACACTCGACTAAGTGAGCTTCACTCACACAGACTCTTGTATTTGGACTGGAACAAGACACTACTTGATACAGTAGGTGAATGAAACTGCTCATGAGAGCACAGGCAGAGACACAAATTGAACAAACTACATGGTGAAACCACATCTTCCATAACTAAAACTACACACAAATGAGCAATTACTTTGGATTAATGTGATGAGTAAACTCTGCATACAGCCAATACATTTCATAAAGCAACCTTAAAAATAAGTAGAAGGGAAGAAGGATTCCTTGAGTGGGCCAAAAAGGAAATGGTTTAGGGTGAGATTTTCAAAACAGCATAGATATATACAATTCCCATTAAAAATCTTGGAAACTGGATGTCCAAATGACAATATCAGCTTTAATGTTTTCTAAAATCCCCTTATCCTTTTCATCTGGTATCTCTCTTTAAATTCCCTCATTAATTCAAAGCACCAATGGCTTCTTCACATCCTCCTGAATAGAAGACTTACGTTCATTCAATCAAGGAAAAGAAACAATACTTATGTGACTTAAATATGACTCATGTGATCAGTCACAACTAAAGTACACAGTTAAAAGTGTGATAACCAAGTATTTAACATCCACAGAAAAACTGTTCATGATTAATAAATTGAGCAGAAAAAGAAAAAGAAAACCCACAAACCCCATGTGAATTTAAGTAACTAATACATTCTAGGAAACTGTCATTTGCAAACAGGAAAAAGAAGATAATTCATTCAGTACATCAGTTTCTGGATTTTTCACTCAGCTCTAGTAAAAAATATTAGCAGTCTTTAAATGTAGAGGAAGAGTCTCTGATTTTATTATAACAACACTGCATCTGATGAAGTGGGTATTCACCCACGAAAGCTCATGCTCCAATACGTCTGTTAGTCTATAAGGTGCCACAGGACTCTTTGCCGCTTTTACAGATCCAGACTAACACGGCTACCCCTCTGATGCTATAACACTATTTACCATGCTAATCTATCAGAACACAGCACAGAACCAGCATATCAGTTTGTTTCTGTATAAATTACTTAATTGAAATGTGTATTCCTGTAACAAACAAGTTAGCTTCCCAATTCCCATGTAAGTATATTGGCATAGATTCTCCCCTGCATTTGGCCCTTTTGCTATGATGACCAGATAGCAAGGGTGAAAAATCGGGATGGCGGTAGGGGGGTAATAGGCACCTATATAAGACAAAGCCCTGAATATCGGGACTGTCCCTATAAAATCGGGACATCTGGTCACCCTATCTTTTGCCCTTCTCTGCCAACCATCAGCAGTCAAAGCAGCTGGCTACAGGAGGATATCTCACTATTCAGGGAACCTCTGATGACAGTGAGTTTGAGAGAGGGGGGTGTCTGTGTCCCAGTAATCTTTGGCTTCCAGAATTAGTTTCTTATTTGAATTTACACGGTTGTAAGATTTGTTTGGTTTTCCTCTCAATGGATTATCAGGAAGAATTCGTGCTAAATGTTAAATACTTTGGGTGAAATCTTGGCTTCACTGAATTCAATGGAAATTTTCTCATTGGCTTCAATGCAGTTAGGATTTCACTTTTCTTAATCAAATTTTGAGCTGAATTAGTTGTGATTCATTTTAAAAAAATCACATGGTTCTGTTTCTGTTCTGCGATTGGACAAGACTACATTAATATACTTCTGAATCCAACCCAGCCCAGGACTAAAACCACCTTTGCACCCATCCTGCTGAAATTGTGCTGTGTGTGTTGTTTAGCTGTGGCTGAAGAGCTATTTTTGCCTCACAGTTTTCCACACTGACTTTTGATGGAAAGCTGGAAGCCAACTAGTTCACCTCATTTGCTTTGTGAATCACAAAAGCATCACTGCCAAACAGTGAAGAACAAAAGCAAATTATTAGACTCATACATGAAATCTTATTTGTAAAACCTTGTCCTGCTGTATGTACCTGTAAATTGATGTCTGATAAATGTTAAATTCATAAGAACTCTCAGACATGAATGTGTTTTATTTATTTTGTATAGTTCATTGCACATGAGCTAGAAGCTGTGTTGACTCTGGTAGCTGCTAGTAGAAATATTTATTTGCAGGGATAGAGGGCTTGGGTGCAGGACAGTGCTTGACATCAACCGTCCAACTCATTGGCCTGCATTAATTATTTTCCTTGTAAGTCTTTTCATTATTGTTTTACACCGTTCCTTTTAACCCTATAGTCAAATGCTAGCAATAAGGTGAGCTGTAAAAATAGAATTAACAGAACCCATACAAGATCTTCATTATCTTTTCAGATGCCCAATTTTATTTCTCTCTATTAACAAGTTTGAAGTCTAACGAACATTAAAATCTCAGGAGTATTTCTGTCTGTGCATTTAGAGTTCACTTCCCCTTTAATCCTCACATCTCGTTAGATACTTTTACAAAACAGAAGGCCAAAAGATTGAATTCTGTGAATACAAGGTTGCATTGTGAAAACAGTTATATTTACTTAGCGAATATGGCAAAATCAGGGCTGGTGTTGTCACTGTAGGCTCAGGAATGCATACGGTACAGAAAACTAACCCACTTCTTATGCAAACATGAAATATTTGTGAACTATTTAGAGATAAACTTCTAATGAACAATATCAGGGTTCAGAATTGGGGTAGAGTGTCTTGATACATTAGTGTAATTCCCATTAGATTTAATGGGAGTGACATGATCGACTGTCCTCTCTCAGTGGGAATACACAAGAATCCTTAAATACCCATTAAGTTCAGAATTTGTTTCGTTAATTTCAAATATAGATAATCATATATTTCTCTTAATATCAGAACCTCAGGCAAAGGCTTGTTGTATTAAATGGATACATATAGCTTGTGTTTTAAAAAAAATCTGGCTTCATCCTTGCTTTTATAGGCCCTCTACATTCAAAGGAAATCACCCCTGGAAACACTAACTGCTGTGATATGCTTATGGCTCCATTTACAGACTTTCTTATAGGTTCATAAATGGAGACTAGGAGGAGGAGGGAAGGGAATAAAATTTAATAACTGAATAAAAATGTAAATAAAGATTTGCCTAAAATTACTTGTCCAAGAAATAATTCTCCCTCCCCCTTAAGCTAATACTTTGATAAGCTCTGTACAGTGATCCTGATTTGGAGCGTGACCTTTGAAAATGCTCTCCAGCTTGATTAAAGATGTATTAAATTTGTTTAAATAAACCTCGTTGTAATGGCACATCATTTGTAAGAAGCTATTAGGGGGCTGGAAACTGTGCTGCTGCATTTGCATGAAAATGTGCCCTGCTCGAATTGAGGATCTCTCCTGAATTAACTGCAAAGGGAAAGTGACACTTTCATAATTTTTTCTGACAAGAAAGAAAGAAAGAAAAAGAAAGACAGACTACAAAACTTTATGCTAGGCTCTGAGAAAGGAAGAGCCTGCATGTCAATAACTGAGCTACTTAGGCAACACATACTCCTCTCCAAACCATTTTCCCTTCATTTTTGTCAAGGGCCAAGGTCCATTTGACTTACTGTATGTTTTCACTTGCCTTAATTTTTTAAAAAGCTTCTCTGTGTCGTTTTTAAACTGTGCCAGTGAGGAAAAAAATCATTCGGTTAGCAGCACAAAAATTAGCATTGTGAAAATATAAAGGGTAGTGGTTGATATTGCTTCTATTACACCATGACTTGCTTCTTTATGGGTTTTTTAAGTGGATTTTGCATAGTGACATTTTGCAGGGATTTGGGGAAGGGAAAACATAACACTGGATACCCTGGTATTTAAGTGATTAGACAGATAGGTAGAAAAATAGATCCCACTCCCGTTTGAAGCATTCAGATTGCCAATGTACTTTAATTTCTTCCAATAGCTCCCATCTGAGTAACTGCTATACTAATGAAAAAGTGTCTCTCTTTTAAATCAAATTTTAAATTAAAACCTTTCCTATTTCCTTGCTAAAGTCAGGGCTCTGGGACATCTATGTGTACTCAGGGGCCTGGCCTCCCTTTTTATGATCCCCCCTCATTACCAGTAAAAGGATGCTGTTTGCGATGATCCACCCTGTGCCACCATCTTGGTGCTTGGATTCTATACTGCAGATTCAATATCAGCAGCATGAAACAACATAAATTCACCTGCATGGAGTACTGCCAACCCCAAATGCTCAACAATCACTTCAGCCTCTCCCATCCCAAAATCACAAGGTTGCTTAAATATCAGGAGATTTTTAAAATTTTACGTTCTCTATATTTGCCTCCGCAGTCACAAGGGCTACAACTTAATGTTATTTGTAATGAAAGTTGAGAATCTCATGTAATCACAAGACTGAATATTACAAGATGCCACTTGTAGGAGCATTCTGCAATGCAAATGTGGACTGGACTCTGAAAAGACAATGGAAGCCCAAGGCTCAGATATTCAACAATTATATTTTTGTTTTCAGTCCTTCCCCTCTTGCTTTCCCATTCCCAAATAAAATATACAAATGCTGGGATCAAACTAGAGATTCAGAACTCAGTAAAAACTACCAATGTTCAGTTTGTCAATACAATGTACAGTATTCCAGTGCAATTACATGCACTTAAATGGGATGACCACTTTGTCTGGCTCCCAGAGAATTGATTTATCCCAGTAATACAGCTTTATCATTACAACGAACGCTGGTTAACTGGGACACTATTAGCATTAATTCTGTTTAATGGGACTCATGCATCTGGCACAAGTAGTTAAGTGATATGTAACCTGAAGTTAAACAGGTGAAAAATTATAGTTCCAGTCCTTCAACAGAGAATTTACCAAATAACAGTTAAACAAAGATTAAATAAAGATGAAATGCTAGGTATAAGAATTGCAAAACCAGGTCAGATTAATGGTCCCTCTTGTCCAGCAACCCATTCTACAAGAGGTTGGTGCCAGATGATTTAAAAGGAATTGCAAGAGACCCCTACAGTGGACAATTATGGAATAACCTGCCCATGAGGGAAGGATCTCCTTAATCCTCTCTGTTTAGTATTGGTTTATGCCCTAAAGCATGAAGATGTATATCCCTTCTGTTTTTTATTCTACCTAATGTAATTGTTGCCATTCTCTTTTTTCATATAAATTATCTAATCCTTTTCTGAATCCTACTGAACTATTGGCCTAAATGCCACCTTGTGGCAAAGAGTTTCACAGGTTAATTATGCATTGGTATTTTTTTTCCTTTGGCTGGTCTTATGTGAACTACTTTCCAGTGTCATTAAATGTCCCCTTGTTCTTGTATTATGAGAGAGGTTAAGTAAGAGTACCCAAAGTATTTTTCTATCAAGATCCCTCTTATTCATTTCCTCTCCACAGTAAACAGTTACAATCTTTAGAATTTTTCCTCACACAGAAGAAGGCTTTCCATGCCACTGATCACTGTCCTCGCCCATCTCTGAATCCTTTATATAAACCTTTTTGAAATAAGATGACCATCACTGAGCATAGTGTTCCAGATGTGGGTGTGCCATGGATTTATACAATGGCATTCTTTATATTGTACCTCTCATTTTTCATGCACTCTAACATTTGATGGCCATTGAACACTGAGCAGATAATTTTACCTGTTCAGTGATACCAAAATCATTTTAATGAATGGCTACAGTTAACTTAGAACCCGGTACAGTTTTTGAGGAGATCAAATTATTCCTTCCCATGTACATTAGCCAGTATTTACAGAGAGTGAATTTCATCTACCATCATGTTACCCATTCGTTTAGCTTCGTTAGGTCACTCTGAAATTCCTCACTATCTTCACTAGTCTGGAGTTACCTAAAAAAAGGGGCAACATTTGCAGATGACTTATATTGTCTAGTCCCTTTTCCAGACCATGGACAAATATATTAAACAACAGACCTAGTATACAACCTTATGTCACCCTCCCAATCCTAGCTCCCACTGTTAAACATCTACCATATTGAACACTCACCAATTCTTTAAGCCCTGATCTTAGCTCGGTACCACTGGCTAGTCGGCTGATGCAGTATTTTATTTAGTATAATATTTCACATTAAGATATTTCAGTGTATATAAATATATATTTAAAATGACATTGTCATGTAATCTAAGCACACACATAATCAGGACAATAAACTGTTCAACTGGGGACCTTATTACATGAATTCTAGGACAGGTGGATGCAAAAATTATTGCATTCTATCTGTTTTCTGCCCTGTCTTTGAGGCAACTAGTTATGACAGGGAAACCAGAGTAAATTTTGTGACTTATTTGGGTGACTGCTTGTTTATAGAAGTGCTGGGGATCAATGCATTACCAACAGATGCTTAGTGCCTTCCAAACTGTAGGCTTGATATCTCACTGACCTACCGGGACACTGAACTAGAAATGGTGACTGGGTGTCACACTTTCTCTGAAATAAAAATCACACTAGAGTTGTTTGCTGGAAGACATATGAGCAGCAGAGATGATAACTTGGAAGCAATTGCAGAAGCTCTGAGGCCTTGTTGCATTTTTTATTAAGGTCACAGGACAGGTCTTTTGTAGCAGCTTTATAAAGGCCAGGGTCACAGAAATCAGTTTGGATTTAGACATACAGGCTACTTTTTTGAACACTGTAGCATTCTGACTGTCAAATGTTTCCACCTATCCAGTTGTATTTGGATGCCAGTTGGCCAAATCTAGTTGCTTTATCCATCCTCATTGGCCCCCACTATTTGCAATGACATTTTTGAGAAGTTGTTTTAAGCCAGAGTTGATTTTAAAAAAATAGAATTTTGGCTTGTTTCAGATTTCTTTATTAAGAATGTCCCTTCAAAAAAGACAGACTCACTGCTCTTGGTGACTTCAATGCCCATGGGGACACATCATTTTTCAACACGGCCTTCATTGGTAGCCTCAACAAAAATGGCCAGTGAGTCCTTGAGCGTTGTGCCTCATTGCTGATAGTCTTGAGCACCTTTTTTGCTGGCAACAGCAGCTGAAAGGTCACATGGAGGCATCCTCGCTCAGGACACTTGCATCAGCTTGACTTCATCCTGATCTATTGCACAAATATTTGCGATGTATTGCATGCTCGATCAATGCATAGTGCTGATTGCAACACTGATCATGCCAACCTCCAAGTACATCTTTAAAAGATTTGTTATACAAAAGGCAAACCTCACCTCAACATCCCTAACATGAAGGACTCTGACACTTGTGAGAAGTTTCAGTGTGCACTTGAGCATGTTTTTGAAAATGATCAACCCTGATTCCCTTGATTCTGACATCTTGTGAGAAAATTTTAAGAGCAAGACACTGGCTACTGCCAAGGATGTCTTTGGATCAACAAAGAAAAAACATCCTGACTGGTTCACAGCATCTGAACATCTGCTGCTCTCACTTATAGAAAAGAAAAAGGAAGCTCACCTACTTCTACTTCAACAACTGACCAAGCTCAGAACTCTCAAGTTTAAAGAGACTAAGGCTGCAGTTCAGAAAGCCACCAGAGAATGTACCTAGAAGTATTAGCAGGACCTGTACAGAAAGATTCAGACCTGCTTTGAAAGAGGTGACTTTCATGGTACCCATAATGGAATTAAAGAGGCACTTGTTCCACCTTGTAAAAAGACAGTTAACCTGAAAGCAAAAGATGGTACCATATTTACTGACAGGCAAGAACAACTTGACAGATGGACTGAGCACTACAAACAACTTTATTCAAAGGATGCCATGATCCGTGATACTGCCTTATATGCCATTCTCCAGCTTCCAATGATGCAGGAGCTGGACCAAAACAGCAACTCTTGAAGACGTTGAGCAAGCTATCAAAGAGACTGTGATTGAGAAAGTAGAAGACAATGATCAGACACCTCTAGAGCATCTAAAAGCAGGGGGGGGGGAAGAAGCTTGCAAATGACATCTCTGCACTTCTCTTCACCTGTTAGGAAGAAAGCTACATACCCCAGGATCTGAAAGATGCAAAGGTAATTACTGAAATTAATGAATATAATGAAAATAAAAGGGAGAGCTGACTGCAACAACTATCGAAGGAAATCTTTGCTCAGCGTGATTGGCAAGGTGCTTGCAAGGGTCCTGCTGAAAAGATTCCAAGTCCTGCTGAGAGAGTCTACCCTGAGAGCCAGTGTGGGTTCAGAACTGGACGCTCCATGGCTGACATCTCCTTCACATTGCGCTTGTTGTAAGAAAAAAGCCATGAACGGGCACCTCTCTATGTAGGATTCATTGACCTACAAAAGGCCTTCAACCAGAAATGGCATCTATAAGATCCTGTTGAAAACTGGCTGTCCAAAAAGATGCTCTCCCTATTTAAGGAGTTCCATGAAGGTAACCTTCCAGTATGAAAATGAAACATCATCTGCGTTTAGTATTAATATTGGTATGAAGCAAGGCTGTGTCTTAGCACCCATCATCTTTTGCATCTTCTTCTCTATTCTTCTTAAGTATGCCTTTGGAAATGATCAATCTGGCATACTAACTGAGTTGAAGATGGACGGCTGCCTGTTTAACATCAGACAATTCCAAAGCAGAAGGCATGTCACACAGCTTACTCTTTTGGATCTGCTTTTCACAGATGACCTTGGTTTTATCTCTGATTCACCATATGAATTCAGGTCATGATGAACAAGTTCTCTGATGCATGCACAAAGTTTGGCATGGAACTCAGTATCAAGAAAACAGTTGTCATGTCACAAGGTACCAACAATATGTCAATAATGAAGCTCTGGATAACACAGATCACTTCTGCTATCTCGGCTCAATTCTTACCAGCTCACTTAATCTTGATAGGGAACTTGAGTCTAGAATCGGCAAAGCTTCTGTCACTTTTGGAAAACTTACCTCATGTTTGGAACAAGCTGCTAACCCTGAACACAGTGGTGTCTGTTTATCAGGCTTGTATCCTTAGTACCCTTCTTTAAAGTAAAAGCTGGGTTACAAACTCCAAGCAGGAGCGGAGATTGAACAGAGTTTACACCTCTGCTGTCTTAGAAAAATCCTGGGAGTTACTTGGGACCAATGAATCACCAATAATGAGATCCTTAGGAGAACCGACCTACTGTCTATGCAGACTATGCTGGACTTTGCAGGCTTTGTGGGTTGGACACGTGGAGTGCATGCCTCATGAACATCTGCCGAAGGCTGTGCTCTATGGCCTACTTAAGTACCGCCCGCGACGCAGAGGAAGACCAAAACTCTGATATAGGACAAGGTCAAGCAAGGTCTTAAGAAATTCCCACTGACAACTGGGAAAATTCTTCCCACCATTGCTCAGTTTGGAGAAGCTGTGTTAAGGCTGCTACAGTCACCATGGAAAGCCATCAGAGAACCCAGGCTAAGGTTTGCAGGCTAGCCAGGCAGCAGAGTATCCTTCAACTTCCATCTGGCAATTGGAGCTGTAGCCATTGTGGGAAGGTTTGCCACTCAAGCATCAGGCTTTTTTTCCATACCATTGCTAAGCACCGCTGACGGACTGACTTTGTCGTGTCTCCTTTTATCTGTCAAGATGCTGGACAGCCAAGGGTCCAAGGGATTCCTTTATAAAAGATTTGCCACCCCCCCACACACACTTACTACACTGAATACTAGCATACTAAATGTGTCATACTGCTTTCAGTTGGACAACTCATGGAATTAGGTCCTGCTCAACATAACTAAATGAGTAGGAGTAGCTGTCCCACAGTTAACTAATCTAAATTCCACCTATCTCTGAATTTAAGTGAAATTTGCCCTATAGCTGTCATCACTTACAGCTTAAATCTATGGCCAGTATAATTTTTTCATAAGTTTGGTCTTCTATTACTGGAGAGGTACTAGTCTAGGACTCAGGAGACTTTTTTTTTTAATTCTTTTCTGTGGCTTTCTGTGTACTTTAGAAAAGTAACTTTGGGAAAGATTTTTAAAAGCATTTAGATCCAAACGATACAGATACTCACTAATGGAATTTTCAAAAGAATCTAAACACGTAATTCCCACTGATTTTGCTTGTGAAATTCCACTAGCTGCCTATCTTGAAGTGCCTAAATACCTTTAAAAATCTGGCCTAAGTCTCTGTCTCACTTCCTCATCTGTAAAATGGGTGTAAGAGTACTCCCTGCTTCAGTCGGATTTTGTGAGGACAAATGTGAGGTTGGGAGATGTTTAGATATTAATAGGGGTTATACAAATACATAGATAGCTAGATGGCTTGGCCACAATGAGCCATTGAAAGTGAGTAAGGCCACTCTTGTTTAAAACTCTGCACTCCTGTGTTAAGGAAACAGGAGTTCTTCTGCCATGTTATCTAATTTCCTTTTGGTTTTTAATATACCATTCCAAGCTGAGATACTAGAGCAGGTAGAAGAAACTGAGTTCCAGGCTAATTGGTTCATCATACACTTTACGTTAATTTTTATTCTGGATTTCGATTAGGTCAGTATGGAAAGTGCTTTGGTCACAGTCTGTAATGATCTGCTTATTAACTCTGTTGCAAGGTCTTTGACTGTACTGCTGTTATTAAAGATTACAGCAGCCTTCAGCTCTGTGAACCATGCAATTTTATTGGACTGTCTAATGTCCTGTGCTGGATTAACAGCTTGGTTTCAGTCCTATTTGCCTCACAGATTTCAGTTTGTTTCTTTAATAGAACATTTGCCCATGCTGAAATTGTGTTATTCTGCAGGCTTCTATTCTAGCACCATTTCACTGGATGTCTCTGTATTACATCTCTTAGTGCGTCATCATTAGGCAATATGAATTATGTTTTCATTTGCTATTCAGATAATCTACTCATAATTTTCCCATCACACTCTAGTCTTGAAATCCAGATTTGGATGGCTTTTATGACACCTTGACAGAAGCCAAACAAGAATAGATTGCCACTGATTGGTACAGACAGCTTTGTGGAGATGCAAACTTTCTTAGTTTGGCTAACGATGACTCAAATATAGACATGGGTGAAATATACCATCAAAATTTTTTTTCAGTAAAAAAAAATACAAATTTGGCAACACCAAAACTGTTCACAAATTTGTGTCTGTTTTGCCAAACTGTTTATCTGGAAACAATCAAACAAAAAAATCTGAAAAAAAAAAAACTATTTTGTTTCAATGTTTTTGAAACAAAACATTTTGATTTTTCAGTCTGAAACTACTTTGTTTAAAAATACTTTAATTTTATTTTTTAAATGCAAAAGCATTAAAAATGGTCAAAACTAAAATTAAACTTTTTTTCAACATTTTGATTCTGCAAAAGTTAGAAAATTTTCATTTTCAGTCCAATCCAAAACAACTTTTTTAAATTAGCAACAAACCAAAAAATTCCAGTATTCACCCAGCTCTACTCAATTATCTTGGCAACTGGGGTATCTTAACAATACTGGGATCACTGGCTTTCCGTAGATAAGCATATTGCTGCCACTCCAAATTCTTCTTTTTCACATAAAAAATAGATTTTTTTCCCCTAAAAAGATTTTTTTCTCTTTCTATAATGGACTTAGGTATTCTTATTAATGCTTTCATTACAATCAGATTTGATTACTGCAATGCTTTTTTTCTGCTTATCTTCCTCTTGTTAGTATTAGTTCCCTTCAGTGAGTTCAGATCATGTCAGGAAGACTTCTGCTATGGCTTAAAACTGCTGACGATACTAATCCTGTTTTCTTTTATTATTCACATTGGTTCCTCCTAAGTCACTAAATAATCCTCAAAAGGGTAGAATCTTAAGGATGAAACTTTTCATGGGCAATAACTATGCTACTTATCTGAGTTTCTTGTATTAAGGATTTTATCTTGGATTATGGCTTCTGTCCATTCATTCTAGGTCTTCTTACATTTCACATTACATTACAGCTCTTTTTGGTCTCTCTGTCTCTTGGTTGCATGGGGCTGGGGGGAAGGAAAGGACTTCTCCTTGTGTTTTTGACAATGAGATTAAACACATAGGAGCAAAGTTACACCAGTGTTGACTGCCTTTGAAAACCCCACCCTAAGCATCACAAATAAAGTTTTCATTCTGACACACTAGTATTTTCTATAAATTCCTGTTTGTGCAAGTCTACCAAGTAAGTAATGATTGTGTATATCCAACAACTGCTTAAACCACTGTAATACTTAGGGATGGGCTAACTAAAATAAGCAAAATAAAAACTCTAGGGAGCCAAGCTGATTCAAAACTTTGTTCAGATTGGAACTGTCCAAATTATTCCTCCCCACTGAAGACAACCTGCCCTCTCAGTGGACCTAATTCCAACCCATAGTCACCCCACTCCACTCCTGCTTCTGCTCTCTTACCTTACTTTTATCGGATGGAAATCTAGCCAATCAGAGGGTCATTTAGTGCTTTGGGCCTTCCCCTTTTCTTAATCCCAGAAAGAACAGTGCCTTTGATAAGCAGCAGCAAATCAGTGAATCTCTCATTCGAGCTTCTCATATATAAAAGGCAGACTCCAGGGTCAATGTATTGGAAGTCTGTGTTAGATCCTAAATGGGGTGTATAGTGCCCCTTTAAATTAATATTGCCAGCTGTACTGTGTGAATGCTGTGGTTAAATTGTCTTGGATGCTGTGCAGGGGTGAAAGTAATTTAAAAGGACTTATCGGTACGTAGGGCGGCTGGGCTCCTGGGCAAGGTGGGGGGCGGCTCTAGGACCCCGGAAGGGGCAGGGCCTCAGGCAGAATGGGAGGGGCTGGGGCCAGACTCCCCCAGCCAGCCCTTCAGTGCTGCCCAGCCTGTGCCGCCTGGGGCTCCGGCGGCGATTTTAAATTGCTGGGCCCCGGGGCAGCTGCCCCTTTTGCCCCCCACCCCCATCAGCAACCCTGCCGGTACGGTCCTTAAAGCACTGGCACGGCAGCGCTTTAACATTGGCTGTGTACCGGCCCATACCGGCAGCCACTTTGTCACCAGTATGCCATACTAGCCTACTTTCACCTCTGATGCTGTGGTTAAATAATTGGCTATGTATTGCTTTCTAGCCTTTTATGTTATAGTGAGCTCTGGCTTTATTCTTTTTGTTTCTCTTTTTCCTCCTCTGGCAATTCTAACATGTCTGCATAGCTAACATTGTGTGACTGTCCCTTTGGTGTAGGATCATTTCATTTCTCCTTAAGGGAGGCCTTTCTCTTTTAGCTTCTGCATATATTTGAGGGTGGGCACCTGGCTGAAGATATGTTCCCTATTCTTGTGGAGCTGTGTGTTGCTATGGATCACACCTCCCCCTTAAGCATAGAGTCACTGGTTGCACACTTAGGAAACCTGATCTACTCGGTGCATCTTACTAACAAACAGTTTAGGAGCAAATTAAAAAAGTATTGTAAGTGGCCCCAGTGAACTTTTCCTTGTCCAGCTGTTCAGTATTTAATTAAATAATGCACCATTGCATACCATTAAAAATTACCAGGGGGACTTCCTTATAATAATAATAATAATAATTAATAAGTCATACATATCTCTTTCTAATAGAAGGCATATAATTTAGTGCCTGACCAGTATAAAATCTCTCTGTGACATTGGCATTCATTGCCTGGTTTAAATATTTGTATCCATCTACTTTCTTAGCTATTTCTAAAGCACGTCGTACTGAGCATTTGCACCTGAGCATTTGCAATTTACAAACAACTGCATGCAACTATGTATGAAATAAAACTATATGATTCATATCACCTGCACACACATACATAAGCTGTAAATACTTGAAATTTACCTACTTCATACCTTACTTCACTTTTAATTTCTTTTTTATTAGCTGCAGTTCATACCACTTGAGTTTCTCCAAAAGTTTCTGGTTCATTCAAAACCAGTATGAAAAAGTTGAAATAACTGATGAGTTTCTTAACCTGTCTGCTTATATGTTCCTAAGTGTTTTCAAGGACTAGTGTCAGCAGTATTTGATTAAGAAAGTAAAGCAAAGCCACAAAACACAAGCTTAAGAAAATGTATCTATCCAGAAAAGCTTTCTGTTCTTCCTTCAAGTCTGGATGAAAAGTTTGCAAGTCCAAAAAAGATGTTAATGAAACTTGGAGACCCCAAACTCAGTTTTAAATGGTTCCAGGTTTTACTATGGAAGAACTAGAACTGGTCAGAGCTGACTATTAATGATTAGTGAACTGTCTTATCAAAGTGCTGTTATAAATTGACAGACACATGAGTCATGTTTCCTCAAACTTTATTTGTTCTTCATCTACATGAATTATGATTCCCTCCCCACCTGATTTTTCTAACTCCTGTACCGTTCTCCAATAGGTCAGCATTCAAATTAAATTTCTGCTTCTTTTACAAAGTTGTAAATATACACTTCATTGATTCCACTAATTTTAGCATGAACTACCTTGGAATAATCATACGATAGAGGACAATATAAGTGAGGTTATAATTGTAAATTGTGAGTAATAACTTAATGCTGGCATTGGATAATTATGGGCTATATTTGATTCATATGTAACACTCTAGTTGTTTTAATTTATATAATTCAGTAATAGTCTGGACTAACTTTAAATGCGAAGGATTTCTATATCATAGTGAGGGAAGGATATATATCATAGTGAGGGATGTTGAAGTTTCATCCTTTTCAAAGTGCAATGGGGGAAATTTCTACACTTTATTGTACACAGAATGAGAAATCCAGGAATAAGCAGAATGTTTTACTGCTTTGCGCATTCTATAAACACTTCCATTGGTTGTCATGATGTATGTTTTAGAGAAATGAAAACTCCTAGTACTGTGCTTCAGATTTTCTATGATAGTGAAGGAACTCAAGACAGAATACTTGTAGCAGGCAGATGGACCCTGTTCCTGCTCCCACAGAAGCAATGTCAAGTACCCAACAGGGTAGGATATGGTCCTTAGTGGTGCAGGAAATAAGTGCAAGAGCACGGTACATTATGAAACAAATTTGTGCAGCGAACTTAGTGCAGGGAGTTCAGCTGAATTTCCAAGCAGCAGTATATCAGTTATAATTAAGGTTTTATATGTGGTGCAGCATTAATGGTCAGCAAACATTAAAAGATTTTGAAAGTTCAGATAACCCACCAGAAGTACCCACCAGATAACCACTCACCAGAAGGGTGAAATCACAGCCCCATTGAAGTTAATAGCAAAACTCCCGTTGACGTCAATGGAGGCAGGATTTCATCCCAGATCTGCCTATGTAAAACTTATTCTAACTAATCCAGGTTTTTAAGGTCTCTTCTCCTCTACCCATTCTTCAACCCACTTAAATCCCGTGCTCTTTCCAGATTCTGTCCTTTTCTTACTCTGACACCTGGCTGCACTACCTCCTTGATTTCATCTTCCGGGGATGAGGGATTTGGGGTGCAGGCTGCCCCGGGGCTGCAGCGGGGAGAGAGGACTCCCCCCAGGCCTCTCTCGCCGCAGCAGCTCTGTGCGCCTGGGCTGGGCCAGGGGAGGGGCTCCGGTGGGGCTGGGGTGGTCCAGGGGATGGGTGCCTCTCCCCACCTGTATGGCCCTTGATAGCCTGTACAGGGAATTTAGCTGAGTCACCCCGCCAGAAGCATTGGGCAGAAGCCTCTAGCCCCACTACCCCGCCACAGGGCAGAAGCCCCAAGCTCCCCCACCACTGGAGATTTTTTAAGAGCAGGTTAAGCAAACACCTGTCAGGGAATGGTCTAGATAATATTTATTCCTGCCATGAGTGCAGGGGACTGGACTAGATGACCTCTCAAGGTCCCTTCCAGTCCTATGATTCTGTGATCGATGTAACCAATCTAAATAATATCATGAGGTTCCTGTTCTGTGTGTAGGCTGAAACATTACTTTGCTACAAACAGTAAGAATCATAGAATAGAATCATAGAATATCAGGGTTGGAAGGGACCTCAGGAGGTCATCTAGTCCAACCCCCTGCTCAAAGCAGGACCAATCCCCAACTAAATCAACCCAAACAGGGCTTTGTCTGAGACAGCGGTATCACCTAACAATATTAGACATAGGGGTGTGAGCACTACTTTATGCTTCCTACTTCATTTTACCAGGATAATGGGGCTGAGAATTACCAGACAGAAATGCAAAGCAATTAGCAAACTGACAAAATATATTTTCAATGTCTTGATGCAAGGTGTAATGACATGTGTGCAATAGGACCTGTCACATGATGTTTTACATCATGTCATGATGATGTCACAAAACATACTGTAGCTTTTCAAGTGATATGCTACATCATCTTACACCACTAGGTCACAAATAATTTTAAACGACCGCTGTTCATTTTGAATTAGCGTAACTGTTTGCAAAGACACATGCAAATAAAAACAAGAGTGCACTAGGAATATCTTTAGTCACAGCCATATTATTGCTACCAAAAAGACTTAATGAAAATGATACTTGACACCTGAAAACTGACTCCAGGTTAAGGAGAAGTTACAAGTTATAAGTTGAGTTGTGGCAGCCTAGCAGAAAGCACCTGAAAGGCAAGTTTTCTTTTTATGTAATCAAAAGCCAGAATCTCCAAGAATAATATAATAAAGAAACAGAGGTGCCCGTCAACCACCACAGTAAGGCAGGTGGTGCTGAACATATTTCATTGCCAGGAGATTGGAGTAACCCCAAACACGTTGCAGTCATTCCCAGAAGCACTCTCTGGAAGAGGGTCCTTTCAGGAAAGTATATTAAACTACCAAAAATGCTAATTTGTTGGTGCCTTTACCCTCAGGTATCTCCTGCCAGCAGGAGAGAGGATAAGTTGGTGGCTGTTTGAGCGCTTTTCTCCACATCCTTGGATATTCTTGTTTTTTGTACCGAAATTCACATTATGATTTACTTCAAAGTAGTAAGAAAATCAACCACTCCTCTTTGGGTACATATGACCCGATTACAAAAAAAAAAAAAAAAACCCATGACTTTTTTTTGTGTATGCAAGGGAGATCATTAAAATTAAATCACAACTGGATTGCAAGTGTGTGCAAAGGTTCCCCTCTATCCGTCCTCTCTTATGTTGAATAGTCTAAGCCTAATAATAATCTGGTTTGATTTGCAAAATGCATATCCTTAGGCTGGTCATATGATACCCAATAATTGTGAAACGGAGGTTAAAAAGAAAAGAAGGCATTGTAAAAATTATGAAAATCAAGATGTTACTTGAAAACTTTGAGATCTGCTGCTGGAATTAATGCCCTGCATGTATATTATCTGTGAAGAAAACAACACTGTAAATAGTTTGAACCTACCTGGCACACAAGTCTGAGTTTGCATTGATAGCTATCAATCTTTTTGCAGAGAACGAATAGGAATCACTCTGAGCTGTTGTGGAAAAGAAAATAAAGTTGGTCAGTGGAACTGTAATTCTCATCCAGTAGCACAGTGGTTTTCAAACTTTTTTTCTGGGGACACGGTTGAAGAAAATTGTTGATGCTCGCGACCCAACAGATCTGGGAATGAGGGGTTTGGGGTGTGGGAGGGGCTCAGGGCTGGGGCAGGAGGTTGGGGTGTAGGAGGGGGTCAGGTTTAGGGCTGAGGGTGCAGGTTCTGGGGTGAGGCCATGGATGAGTGGTTTGGGGTGCAGGAGGGGCTCTGGGTTTGTGGGGGGGGCGCTCAGGGCTGGGACAGGGGATTGGGGCACAGGGTTGGGGCACAGATTTACCTCCAGCGGCTCCTGGTCAGCAGTGCAACCAGGGTGCAGAGGCAGGCTTTCCACCTGTCCTGGCACCACGGTCTGCTCTGTGCCCCAGAAGCAGCCAGTAACAGGTCCAGCTCCTAGGTGGAGGCGCGCAAGTGGCTTCGCACAACTCTTGCCCACAGGCATCGCCTCCACCCCCAGCTCCCATTGGCCTGTTTCTGACCAATGGGAGTGCAGATCCAGTGCTCGGGGTGGGGGCAGTGAGCGGAGCCCTGTGGCCCCCCTGCCTAGAAGCTGGAACCGCTGCTGACCACTTCAGGGGCGTAACACGGTGTAGGAACAGGTAGGGACTAGCCTGCCTTAGCTGGGCAGCACCGCCAATGGGACTTTTAACATCCCGGTCAGGAGTGCTGACCAGAGCAAGGCGACCCAGGGCCTTACATGCCGCGACCCAATACTGGGTCGTGACCCATGGTTTGAAAAACACTGCAGTAGCATACTCCTTGGGGAGTCGCATATCTTAGGAGTGATCTTGGTGCCTTGTTTTCTAGTTGCAGCCCACAGGGAATTTTCATGATGGTGTCAGGGAGATATGGTTTGTGCTTGGAATATTGATACATCATAAACACCAAAAACTAAATCATGGCCACTCCCATATGGTGCGCTAGAGAAGGGAGAGGACACACTCCACTTCCGCACTAAGGGCAACCACAATTTGGTTAGGAGCTCTGACCAGAGAAGATATGTCTGGACAGGCTAGTGGCCTGGATAGCCAGCAGGGATCAGGTTTGGGGCCAGCTAGCTACACAGTTGCAAAGGTGTAACAAAGGCAATCTCTCACTGTGCTCACTCCGGCAACCAGGCATCACTGCTCTGGTTAATTAATTCCCTTCATTTCAGTATGGCTCAAGCTCTTATGAGACATAATTGACGAAATACAGTCTCCACAAAAGCCATTGTACCTTAAACTCTTCCTTTCCAAGTCTCTCTGACACAATTTTGCCCGTAGCTCACAAATGCACCATGCTAAAAAGGAAGAAAAAAGGATAAGTGTATGATCCAGTAACCATAGAACTTGGTGCTGCATGGTAATTGATGGGTCTATAACAGTAGCGGGCTGCAGGGACATGCTGGCTGCCGCTTCCTGCAGCTCCCATTGGCTGGGAACAGTGAACCGCGTCCACTGGGAGCGGCGGGCAACCATGCAAATGTAAACAAACTGTCTGGCGGCCTACCAGCAGATTACCCTGACAGACCGCATATGGCCCGTGGGCTGCAGGTTGCCCACCACTTCTCTAGCTACTTTTCCTTTTCCTCAGCCACAGAATCTATGCTGAAGCCAAGAGAGGAGATAGTTGGCTGGCTCTATGCTGCATGGGATTCCTGAGATGCCCAAATATCTTTGGTTTATAGCCGCTTTCCACAATAAAAACAGTAAAAAAATAGCCAGAGTGTAGAGTAAGAACAGGGACATCACATTTTATATTTGTATAATATAACATAACGTACAGCGAGCCTTATACGATGCCACAGTGATGAGTGCTCCAGAAATTTTTGTAAATAACTAAATCAATTTAAAAAATAATTAAGAGGCTATTTGAAAGGTGGGTGGAGTTATAATTCATCTGCAAAATTACAAATGGAGCTGAAACTCAGTTTACAAGGTCTAGCGAGGAGCACCTTACTTTCCTTCCTTTTGGAAATGAGTTCATAAGGATGTTTGGTTTTGTTAACTCTATTATACAACTGTAAAGAAGCTAGAAGTCCGTTGACATAAGACTATTTTGTGCTTTTGTATTGCAAAAATAGTTTATACCTAATTCTGCTGTTCACTGGGAACTGCACATTTGGGGGAGAGAATTTTGATCCTTTCCATTTAAGAAATGAAATTTGGTAAGTGATTAGGCCGCAGAGCAGCAATAAGATGGTTGGCAATTTGAAGACCAAATTAAAAAAAAAAAAAGCTAACAGCTGAGACATTGAGTCTAAAAATTATCTACAGCACATGCATAGTGAAATGTTTTTACAAATTCTCCAAAGGATTTTTAATTATTACAGATTGTATTAATTAGGTAATTATGCAATAGATAGATGGGAATGGTTCCAAAACAATTATGTAGATGATATTCTGTATACAATACATGTTTGTTTGTTGTTAACTGCAGAAGAGAGCAGACTTTTAGCCATGCTGTATACTTTTATAAACCTGAATACATAAGTGTGCTGTTAAATAACATTGCAGGCTTGGTACAAAATTGTTAAAAAGCCAGAATATGTCATCTTTATTTAAGCAGTAATGAACAAAGTGTGGGTCATCTGCCGAAGATTAGTGACTATCTGGGAAGCAGTGATGGCTCAAAGGATAGCTCAGTGCCACCAACTCCAACTGGTCATTAAAGGGTGGTTAAAGGGTTTTTATACCTTTGTAATGTTATACAGAAACGAAAAGCTGGTTAGTGGTTTTCAAATAGCATTATATATTTCTTAATAAACTTTGGGCCATATTGTCTGTTCCTCCTGTCCTGTGCTGGGTGCAGAAAAGGAGTGGGTTGGTGAGCCAAAGGTGACTTTAGGATATTTTTGAACCTCCTGATCAGGACTTGGTCATCATCAAAACCCAGTGCACCCTTCAGGCTGCTCTAAATTGCACTAATTTGTAATGACCTACTATGAGCTCTTATGCTAGCCTACAATAGACAGCATACACTGTGCTCCAGAGGCATCACCTCCTGCCTTCCAGACTGCCCCTGACATGTCCCTATGCCAGGAGCCCATAGGGGAGCAAACACTCTATTTAAAGTACCTTAAAATAAACTGAAGCTCACTTCCCCTCTCTCCCCCACCATATACACATACTGAATATTCTCTGGGAGCAGTTTACACCCCTTTATAATCACCAAAACAGTGTAAAGAGCTGGCAGAATAATGCATAATCAGAGCCTTTGATATGAGGTCATGTTTGCAGCTTTACCTCCAGACTGAAGGCAGAGACAAGGCAATCATCTCCTAATCATATGCTGACAAGAACCTGTGCACTCAGATACCATGGTGATGGGCATGGTGTAAGAACCTGAATAGAAGAGAATTGGTAGCTGTGCAGAAGACATCCCAGCTGTAAAGCAGCAAGACCTAATTATTTTAAAAACGACTTCAAGTGCTTCGTGCCTCCATATCTTTGTGCCCAACTTTACATATCTGAGGCGTAATTTTCAGAGGTGCTAAGCAACCACTATGCCACTGAAGTCGGTGAAATTCAGGCCTTCAAAGTGTAATGTTTGTATACCATGTACCATTTTGGTTTTTTGCTTTTATAACCTGTAGGCAACATTTATCCACTTTAGAAAATAAATCAGTCAGCAAAGATTCTAAAGCAGAGCAAGTACTACTAGTGATGTGCTCAGCTTTTGAAAAGTACTGTATCACAGCAAACACTGAGCATTTTCCCCAAAATCTAACTGCCTCTTTAAGAAGTTAAAAAATGTGTGGGTGGAGTTAACTGACTATATAGCACTTTTCCAACAGTAGAACCCCAAGCACTTTACATAGGAGATAAGCATAGTTATCCCCATTTTAGAGTGGGGGGAAATGAAAGCACAGAAGGCCAGTAGCAGAGCCATGAATAGAGTGCAAATCCACAGCTCTATCCACTAGGCAATACTGCCTCCCATCACCACCAGCACCACCACCTGGATTAGACCACCTGGTGACTCCTAGTAATGTAAGTGTGTGAAAATGGGCACTTATACATTGAGGAATTCAAAATTTGAGGCCACTTTTTAAAATGTGTATGCAAGTAGCTAAATGTTTGCCACTTAGTATCCCTTGTCTAGAAGAAGCTGATAAAGAAGGGTGTACCAGAAGTTTGAGGCGGCAGGATGGGAACCTGAGTGGGAGGTATGAATTTTCACAGGCTGACAGCGGGATGCTGATTGGGTCTCAGAGGATAAGATTCAATGCAGCAGCTCATAGAACTGGTCCTCAGCTAGCTAGAGGGATCAAAGCCAAATCGGAAGAGAAAAACATCTGGAAGAAAATGAGTTTTCATAATATACAAGCATAATAATGAAGTAAAGTTATAAAAATATTCATTGGGGGAAAACACAGACACTAAGAAAGGCCAAAGAAAAGACCCAGGAAGATATAGGAGGAAAAATGGAGAATATGAACAAGAAGACAAAGGAAAGAGGGGGATTCTATAAAACATTTTTGGTTATCTTATAGGATATTTCCTTTATACCATATCTTTGACCTATAATTTAATAGTGGTGTAACGCAATGGCCTGTTCACATTAAGAATAGTGGGGGCTTGGGACCAGTCAACCCTGTTCCAAGTCCCACTCTTATGTCAGCTGACTTCTAGCTTCTTTAGTTTCCTGAGGGATCTGGGGAACTTATAGTCCTGTAGGCGTTAGGTGGCAGTTACATGACTAGCCACCATATATAAAGAAAGCCGAGAAGTTAACTTAGCCAGTGAGAGGTTAGGAGATTCCAGCAAGAAGTCCCAGACAGATGGCTAAAGAGAGAAATCTCCAAAAGCCTGCTGGTGGAGAAATCCCAGCTGGGAAGGCTACAAAGAACTGTGAAGCCCTAAAAGGGAAAGCTATAAGGAAAGTGAAGCCCTGGGAAAGGAGTGGATGGCTTTTTCAGTCTAGTGGGAAGGCTATATGGATGCTGAAGCCTGTTAAAAACCAAAAGGACTAACTGATCCTGTTGAAGAAGGCTAGGTTTTGAGTGTTATTTTTATGGTAACAGACCAGGCCCCAGAAGAGAAACTTAGGAAGTGAATGTGCCCTGCTGCAGGTGGTTTGGCTGTTTCAAAGGGAGGGGGGAGTCTGATTTTCATTTATTTGCATTAGTTCCTACAGGCCACAACCAATATCAGGACGTGAAGAGCTCACAGCTTAAATAGACATGACAGACAAGGGTGGGAAGGAGAACAGAGAGACAGATAGGTGAAGTGACTTGACCAAGAACACACAGCAGGTCAGTAGTTGGGGTAGGAGCAGAAGCAAGTTCTCCTGAGTCCCAGTCTACTGCCCTATGCAATGAACTACACAACCTCTCAATGCCCACATAGCAAACATTGTGGCCAACACCCCTCTTCAAACCGTAGCCATTTGCGGGGCTATAATCATCTCCACCTTTAATATACCTGCCCCAAAATAATTTTATCTCCCAGATGTGCTTGGATTCATCACCTAAATATTTTTTATTCACAGCTTGGAACCCCCTCCCACTTACTCCCCCCCACCCTTGAAAGCCGCTTAGTTTGAGGAACCTTTTTGAACCCTGTGGAATCATCCCCCAACCCTGATACTGGGCCTTGGAACCAGCTTGACTGGCTCTTCAATGAGTTAACCCCTTTAAAGAGATTTATTCCTACCTCAGATATCAAACTAATCCTTTACAATTTCATTCATTTTATATCTTTACCACAGCTAACACACTGTTTCTGCAATGGAATTCAGGGGATTTTTTTTTTTTGTATATGAAAATGTTTTAAATAGTTCCTCCAGGGGCTTAATAAGTGGCTTTGTTCTATTCCTCACACATTGCTTCCTTCCTTGTATCACATCTTGTCATTTGATTATAATTGCGAATGCAGGATATCCGAAAGTTGGGTTTGTTTTGAGAGCAGCTAGTGGCAAAGTGGATTAGTAGATTAGCCTATTTGGCAACCTAGATATAGCTCAGAGGGTACTGTAATAAATTTAATGTTCTCATACTAAGCTCCAAGTCCATACTGCATAATCATCACCTATTACAGAGTCTAATTTAAACGCACTTGGCTGTCTGTGTCCAAAATATGTAACACCTAAATAAGTGGGGTCTTTCCAGTTAATCAGAATATTTTCTCTGTCTAGCTCACATAATGAATTGGCCACTACTCCATCACAGCCAGAATGGCAGTCAGATGTATTCGGGCATGGGGTAGAGAATATTTTGTCTTTGCTTCTTGTCTTGCAACCACTTCCAAGAGTCTTCAGAGTAGGTAGCACAACTCCCACTGCATACCTCACAGAAGAGGGGAATTAACAAGGTGTTGGGAGGTGGGTTCCCCCCCCCCCTTTCTTCTTCTTCTTTCAAATATCTCAAACTACTGATAGAAACCTATTCTGGGACTTTCTTTCTAATGCCAGTAACACAGATTCCCTAAAGAGTTTAGACAATCTACAACATATACTTGTAAGTATCTAGACCCAGAATTCTGGATACAGCATAGCATCAGTGAGGAAGTTCTGGATGGAATAATGACAACAGTAGGATGTCCACCTGTCATGTGACAAAGCCAATAAACCATAAAGTTGCCTCTTCTAAAACTTAAGCAACTTTATTAGAATAAAGAAAATAATATCATTCCTGAAGTTACTCTGTGTGTGACTGTCTATCTCGCTCTCACTCACTCTGCTTCACTACGGAGCTTCTACCTAAGCCTTTCCCTGACCTCCAAAAGCAGAATTAACAAAACAGTACATACATTTCCTCACACAGCCTATGCTGATGTTATGGTACCAGCCCAGCAGAGCCCATGGTTGGAGACTCCATTCCCAAAATACAAGTGGTCAGAACAGGCCAGCAGCAGGAAAAAGCAGTCAGACAAAAAAAAAGAGTCCTGTAACATGAGTCCTATGAATCTAAAAGTTTGCAAGTCTTTATTACAGGGAAAAGAAGCCTAGCTTCATACACAGAGCCTACCACTCCTGCTACCCAGAGGTTCATGCATTAGAAGGGCTCTGCTGGGCTGGCAGTTGACTGCAATGTGTGTCACAACATCAGGACAGAGGTGTCATCTTTTCACAATGTAGTTCATTAGAACTTTTAACCTAAACTTTAACCCCAAACTCAAACCTTGATCCAAAATTCTGTCTTCTTGGGATGGCTCTTATCCTTTCTTAAATAAGAAAATAAATATCAACTTTTTAAAGATCACATGGGAGTTTTCAAATAGCCAAAACCACTCAAAAATCTGCCTTTAGTTACTTATTTTCAACACAAAATAATGGAAATAAGAAATGCTGTATTAAGGAAGGCTACAAAGCACACAACCTACACTCTACAATAAGATATGAAAGGATGTTAAATGTGCTGGGGAAATATCACTGTGGTGGATAATTTGCTACAATGAAGCTTGACCCTACTCAATATATATATGCTGTATAAATACCGGGGGGTGGGGGGGGGGAGAGAAGGGGGTGCTCATAAGCCTCCAGAAATTTGTTACAAACTTCCCTAACATAAGAATTGCAAAAACACAAGTGCCCTTAACATGTACAGTGGGCTATAAGCTAAAAGCCATGAGACCGCTGCCAGATATGAGAGAGGTTTGAGGGTAAATGTGTAAAAGTTAAGGAACAGCAGCAATGAAAGAAGTGGTTCTTCCTTTATCTATGAGCCAAGAATGATTAGATTTCAGCAGAAACCTAGTATGTCAAAAAGGAAGAGTTTTAAAATATTTTCTCTCTAATACCTTTAATATTTTCAGTAATAAATATCTGGGACTCTATGTGCATTGTAAATAAATCTTTGGAATCATACAAAGGACAAGTAAAGTTAACCCAGTATTGCTAATTAAAATTAGTTTGTTGGGATTTAATCAATTAGTACAGAGTTTTCAAGGCAATATTGTTCCTATTTACGCTCAGTGGAAACACTTTCAGGCAGCTCTTTATTGCAACATCTATGTTCAGATGACCTTTACTTCATAAAGCAGTGAGCTAAACATTTTATACACAGGGCAAAATCTGTTTATTGAAGGATGCCAGGGGACTCTCTTTAGGAATGTGATTTGGCTTCACTTGGGTAATTTACCAAAGACAGAAGAAAGTTACAAACCTATTTGTACCCTTCATTTAAAAGGCATGCCATTTCTTTGTAATGATCACTCATTTCAATATTCGCAATGCAAAGTTTTGCAAATAAATCTCTTTTCAGGCAGACTCTATAGTGAGTGTCCTGACAAAAAAATCAAACACAAAAAAACCAAAGCAAAAAACAAGCAACTCTCCCCAAGACAGATGCTTTTCCTAATTGCAAAATTTAACTTTGTGCAATTCAGACATGATTTCAGTGAATAATATTTTCCAGACAGGGCTTATTTATTAAGCAGTTTGTGGTTGGACAGCATATTGCCAAAAATAGGAAGCATGTCTCTGTGACTACCTTCCACGTTCAGATATCATGAAAGCGCAGGGTGTTAACCCTGCTGCCTGCCTCAGTACTTCTGAGTTCCAGTAACCCTATCAGGTCCCTTGGTCATGATCCACCCTAATAGTTGTGAAAGAATGTTGAAATAGCACCTGACATTTCACCCTGAACTCCTGTAACACTTGCTGATTCATTGACCACATTGTGGGGGAAGTACATTTAGAGCTAACTACTGTATCCTTCCTGGGCAAAGGGAGGTAGAATATAGATTTCTGAACTCAACATGGAAACCCCAGCATTCTTAGCTTATTTATAAGCAAATTAGCAGCTCATTTTTCCACAATGAATAGAGCAAACAAATCTAAAGGGAACTGAATTTGAATGGGGGAATTTTAAAAATAATACCCTAACCTAAATAATAATGTGGTGTGGGCTGGTTGTATTGTACAGCTACAGCTTTGATCTGTTTTCCATTTAGATTTTTGTGGATAACTTCGCCGATCATACAGCTGGTGTAGCCACCAGAAGCCTGAACTTTGATGAAAAACTCTTCTGTAAGCTTTTTGGGGAAAAACTTCTGAACTGAAAGCCTTACATCTAGTAAGCTCAGGAAAAAGGGAAACTCACCTGCAGCCATAACAGAAAAGGCTACAATCCTGCTCTCACAAGCTGACTGACGTCAGGCCAGATCAGTTCTTGAATGGGAGACCTTTAAGGAAAACCTAGTTTGTGCTTAAAGATGTGGTATTGATGATTTGTTCTCTGAGTCAGTAGTGAACATGTATGGTGCCATCTTTTGGAAGAGTTGTTAAACTAAGGCTCAATCCTATGGGCACTTTTTGTCCAAACGGGCATTAATGCCAATTTCCTGCATTCTGCCCATTTAATTTCCCCTTGCATTTTGAACTGGATGCAGCTAAATCTTGCTTATCAAACTTAACTTCTGTCCAAATCCAAAATTCATGTAGGAACCACGATTCATTTGCTCTGAAACTCTACCTAATTCAAGGTTTTGAATATTCTCATTCAGATAACTGGAGCTTAGCTGTATTCTCCATGGCCTTTCCTAAATTGAATTATTACTTAATGTTGCAGTTAATTGTTAAACACTGGATACATTCCATCCCAGAGGTGGCTGCATTCTGGTGGCAAGTGTCTGATACTTACATTCTGAATTTTTTTTGGTTTGGGGTGAAGTCAGTATGTAAATAGAAAATACTGCTATTATCACTGTAAAAGTGTGCCAATCCAAGACATATACCTCCTAAGACATTCAACACTTTTACTTAGGATATTTTTATTTGTGCCCATGAGACTATGAACCTGAACTTACTCTCACTTACACTAGTTTTACAGCAAAGTAACTACAATGATTCCATAGGTATTACTCTTGATTTACACCAGTGCAAGGGAGAGAATTAAGCCTTATTTCTCTTGTTTATAAGTATCTGTTAGGTATACTTGGAGTATAGAGAGAAAAAAACACAGGTAAACTAAAGAGATAGGAAAAGCAGAATCATATCTACTGAAATATTGCATATCTTTTCCAGATTTGTATTTGGCTAGAAGACATGTTCATGAACTTACTACTGCTGACTTGTTATTACCTTAGCTGTTTAAACATTTTGTAATGCAAAAACTCCACAAACTCTTCTAATACCCCTTCAAAGCCCCTGGTAGGTATTCACCTGCTTACTTATCTCTAAAACTGCACCATAGTATTACTTTATTAGGACCATAAATCTCACCCAACTTGCACTCATATTTGAAGCTTTACGCAGTGTATGGTTGCTAAAGCTAATTGAGAATACCTTTGGCTTCAGTGTTGGAGGCTCCTAGATTCAGCATTCGTTTGCTATCTCTGTATCATTAATGGGTGCCATGCACTGGTTAGCAAAATGGACCGCGAGTCAAGATACCTGTGCTCCAGGCTCTGCTGCAGACTTAAGTCAACCCAGCACTCCTCCTGCTACTCATAATGCTTTCTCCTATATTGCATTTCGTGAGAAGCTCAAAGTATCCTACAAGAAAACAGTGTGTGTGCACAAGAGCTGCATGTTCTCTACCTGTCTTACTTCCACATGAAGAAACATTTAACAATGATGTCATCCTGACAGCGTGCTTTAAGTTCCCAAAGGCCTGAACTGCCACAAAACTTATATTAACACTTAATACTTTTATCCATAATGACACCACACCTAACTCCTTGATCTTCGTCAAATGAATGCAAAAGCAGTATTCCAGGAAACAGTCTTTTTTTTCTTTTAGCAAAATGTGTCACTGCAGCAATTTGTAGAGAGCAGCACAACACACTTCTGAACTAAATGTTACCAAACATGATTGTATTAATAAAGAAAATCCTCCTCTCCCAAAGTAACGATGCCCCCCTCTACTGTTTTTTCCAGTGACAGTGGAATGGGAGTGTTTATTCAGTACCACATTCTAAATGGCTATGGCTGGGAATACAGAAACTCTTTTCATTTGTCATATTCAGCAGCATCAGATAGGAAAGATTCCCAGAATCCATTCTGAGATAAAATCATTACGTTGTGTTTCATGTAAAGCGCTATCTAGCCTTTGAAGTTTCAGATCGGTGGGAAAGGACAAACACATTCAGTACTGTAGCTTTTCTATAAATTGTGAAGCAGCTTGATTTTAGGAGCCTACACATTAAAATAAGGACATAAGAAAAATGTTACATATACTTCTTTAAACAGCATGACTTATTTTGGTGACTTTGGAACAGCATCATATAAAAAAAATTAAATGCATGATGGCCAATATTTTCCTTTTTACATTTCAGTCCTTCCTGTCAATTACACTATAATAATGAGGAATTCTGGGTTTTGTTATTACAACGTTACAGCTTAAATTGCTTTCATCCTAAATACATTTAAAAGCCAAAAAGAGTTAAGCCAAAAGAAAACAACCTCCTGCAATGGGCTGAGGAATCTGAGGTTGATGGGTGTAATCCTGGTCCCACTGAAGTCAATGGCAAAACTCCCACGGCCTTCAATGGAGCCCGTATTTCATCCAATAAAAGCTGAAGACATTTAGAGTCATTTTCAATGGGATCTGGGCACATAACTCCCTTAAGTTCCTTTAAAAATCCCAGCAACAGCACCTAGAAAGAAGCACTTAGCCTCATGCAGGATCAAGGATCTTGGCAGAAAAACAGGGTTACACATTTTTTTTTAAACTTATTTCTAAATTGTTATTTTAAAATGCATTCACCTTAAGTATAGAAATTAATTTAGGGTGACTGAATAAATTGCTAATCTCCTCACTTGCCTGATGAAAGTAAGAGACTCATGTATTTCCCAAACAATCCCTCAAAAGTCTTTCAGAAGGACATTAAGACCAGCATTTGCTAACCTGGCTGCATAAAGTGACTTCTAAATCCATATTTAGGCACCCAAGTAAATTTCAGCTGATTTTCAGAATTGCTGGGGAACCTGCAGTTCTTGTTGATTTCAATTAGTGCTGGCTGAGGAAAGGAAGCAGAGACCCTGGGTATTTTCACAAATTGTTCCCTTCCAACTATCCTGGTTGCTATTGTTGTTGTTCTTATGGAAAGGTGAAGGGAAGGCCTCTGGCTCCCATCCAGGCTGGTGGTGGCTGCTTTGTGGAAGGAGTCTGCTCCCTCCGAGCTCCTCCCAATACGGCTACTGCTCCCCATGTGGCGGGAACCTCATTTATCCCCTTACAAAATGTTTTTCATTTTCACATTACTGTGTTTCATGGCAGATAAGGTTTCCCGACCTGTTCTGCAGAACAAGAAAGTCAGAATGTTTGGAGAAACATCTAAATTACAAGGGGCTTGTCTAAACTAAACCTCTAAAGCCTCTGATGTTCATCTATCACAAGTCTAGACTGCATGTTTGTAGATCTCCAGGAATTAACCCCATTTGGAATACTTAGAAATGGTCCTCAAAATTAGAAAATCTGGATCCAAATCTGGATTTTGAACCCCTTCCTACAAATCTGGAATATTTGAATCAAAGCTGTTGGTTAAGTCTTTACAGTCAGTGTCACGCTCTCTCCCTCAAAGTTCAAATAAGTTTATAGCTGGGATTACTGGGGTCCCATACCTAGAAAGACCGAGTAGTAATCTTTTTGGTTAAACCAGTAATTAAACATGTAATATATTTTAATTTTAAGTAGTTATGGGAAAAGTTTCAGAAGTTCATTTCCAAAAGGTACCTAAAACGTTAGAGTTTAGATACATATCTAAAGATCATTTGAACTATCAACCCAAAATTCCTGAAACTGTAAAAATGGGCTAGAATTCTTTCAAGAAAAAAAGGTATTTTATGGAATATGAGATTATAAGTACATCTTATTTTCTGTCAGGTTGGAAATATTACAGGAGTAGCCTCTTGCAGTATTTTTGGAAATCCTGGTTAGATCTAGAACCAGAAAACATGATAGGGTATAGCTGACAAATATTTTTTGAGGGAAAAAGATCAGAAATATACACCTACAAAAAGCTTTGGTTCCAGTTCAAGTACAACTTGAGACAACAGGTAAAATTTTCAAAAGTGCCTAGAGTGGCTTAGGAACATAAATTCCATTGCCTGTGTGACTTAGGCTCCTATGTGCCTAAACCACTTTTGAAAATGTTAGCCATTATCCAAAGAATCTGCATAGTCTTACGTTTACTGCATAAGAAGTATCGGGGGTAGCTGTGTCAGTCTATATCCACAAAAACAACAAGGAGTCCGGTGGCACCTTAAAGACTAACAGATTTATTTGAACATAAGCTTCATGGGTAAAAACCCCACTTCTTCAGATGCATGATGCATCTGTTAGTCTTTAAGGTGCCACCGGACTCCTTGTTGTTTTTGTATAAGAAGTATTTTTCACTTTCATACCTTGCCATGTTTCCTCGGTCTTGATGTGTCCAGAATTGCCAAAAATACTGCAAGAGAGGTATAAGAAGAGAATTTATTTCTTTTGCGCTTTTTCTTCTAACGATATCATCATAATTAATTTTGGGTCATTCTATCTTTATATTCACAAGTTACCATGACCATGGTATCTTATACAAATGCTTCTGTTGGATGAAGGATAGCTCAGTGGTTTGAGCATTGGCTTGCTAAACCCAGGGTTGTGAGCTCAATCCTTGAGAGGGCCATTTGGGATCTGGGGCAAAATTGGGGATTGGTCCTGCTTTGAGCAGGGGGTTGGACTAGATGACCTCCTGAGGACCCTTCCAACCCTGAGATTCTATAAGGTACATTTTGTAGAGTTTAGCCTTTGCAATTTTCTAGTTGTTTGCTTTTAAAGGCTAGCAATTTTAACCACAAAATTAATGGAGAAATCAGGCAGAGAATCAAGGGGCAGACAGGTTTATTAATTTGGTAAGTGAAAATCTATACCCCTCACTGACTGAGAAGAGGATTGAACCATCTCACAAAAAGAAAAACAAAACAAAACACTAGGATGAAATAAGTGGAGCATGCTCAATTTACAGCAACGCTCTGACCATGGCGTCATAAGATAGAATTATATTACTTAAAATGATTGCGGTGTGTTGGGAAAAGGTATATTCTCAACATAATCTTAAAGTTATAATCATCTGATCAGTGCATCTGGAAAATAACAGTCAAGTTGATTAAACTGAACTTTGTCTGGATCATGCAATTTTTACATGGCTCTGTCAAATGTCAGGCCTCTCTCTCTCTCACCAATTTCAGAAATGTTGCACCATGATTTCAAGCAGTGAATCATCCTCCCCTGTGCCAACCATCTGTTTTATCTGCCCCCTCAGTGTCTGAAATTAGATGATGGAGGGCAGGGCAGGCTTTCTAGAGCAGCCATTAATGTTAGTGGAGGAGGGGGCTCTGGTGGCAGATTTTCCATTTGAAATCATGGACTGTTAAACCTGGCAAGGAAGGGATTATAGAGGAGTTAATAGAAAAATAATGTGAGGAAGAAGAAATAATAAGGGAGGAGGGAGAGCAACAAAATGGAAGAGAGCAAAAGACTGGGAGAAAAAGAGAAGAAAAAAGACAGGATAGGATGAGAAAAAAGGAACATGGGAAAGTGGTGAAGGAGGAAGTGAGGTGTGAAAAGGATAAGGAAGAAAAACAAATTAAAGAGATGGCAGGGGGTTGTGGAAGACAAGCCATACTCTTGCTTTGTATATCATACCATGTGTATTGCACAACATAGGGATCGTTACATGTCTTTTTTCACTGGTCTATTATTCTAGCAATGCAGACACATGATGCTTCTTAACATAAAAAGGAATTATGAACTCTATGAATCAAAAGCAAACTAGGTAACTTAGTGTTATCATCTCTCTTAGGTACTTATATAGCATCCCATCACCTTAATAATTGAGTGTCTCACAATCTTTAATCCACTTATGCTCTGTGGAGCAAATCTGTAAGGTAGGGAAGTGCTATTATCCCAGTTTTACAGATAGGCTCAGAGAGGCTAAGTGATTTGCCTAAGTCATGCAGAAAATATGTGGCAGAGCAGGGAACCTAGATTTCCCAGTTCCAGGCTAGGGCCCAACCCAATGGACCATCCTTCCTCTCCGTCTGCTATACTTACAGTATGGCTGGGAAAATAACACATTTTTCAGTTTGTGGCAAATTTTGGAAAGTAAAAAAAACAGCTTGGTCGGACTGAAAATGAAATTTTTCCAAAGGTTTTGGCAAATTGAAAAGTAAAAATTATTGCTTGGGTTGAATGAAATGCTTTGTTTTGATTTTTACCTGTTCGCATGTTTTTGAATTTTTTAATACATTTAAACAAAAACATCAAAATGTTATATTTTTAAATGTCAAAGGGAGACATTTTGACTCACAGATTTCTTTTTTTTTGGGGGGGAGAGGGAGGGAGATTGAAAATTTTGGCCAAACCAACACACATTTGCAAAGTGATTGGTGTTCTTGAATTTGGATTTTTTGTCCTCAAAAAGTTTTGACTGAAAATTTTCAAATTTTACCCAAATCGAATTTACAGCAATCTTAGGTAGTAGAATATAGGATGTGCTGATTTCATCTTCAATATCCTTATTTACTGTTAAAGATTTTCATGTCTTCAGAAAAATGTCTGCATTTTTAAATTTATCAAAAGGTTTAGAAAAAGAACGGGAAAAAAGGGGAAAAAAACCTCTCTCTTTCCTCCCGAACTACTGAAAAACTTAGACTAGTTTGTACATCCAAAAGAACACTATCCAGAAATAACTCATTATTAACTGCTGTAATTATAAACTCTTCTGGACTTTTTGGTTTGTGGTTAGTCAGATTATTTGACATTCAACTAATGTAAGATTGTAGTGCTTATTGTTATAAGGAAGCAGTCATTGAGTTGTATTGTCTGGCCTAGCATAGGAGTTCTGGTTTAGCTGAATACAGATAGGTTATTGACTTTTTCAGAAATCTAGGATTAATACCGAATTCGGGTCAATGGCCCTTCTGTAATACTACAGCTACTGCATGAAGTATATTGATGGGTTCATATTCTATGTCTAATACTATCTTCAAAAGATGTGTTAAGGGAGTTCAACGCTTATTTTGTTAGGTGGAAAGGACAGCATTTTCTTTACATAAAGTTTGTTTAAAAGCAGGGATATCTAATAATAAAGAAATTCCATAGCATATATGATCAGAGGACTGAAAACTACATGTAGAGTACATGGAAAATCTGAGAAGAAAAAAGACCCAAACTCTTAGGCACAGTGGACACAGTGAGACAATTTGCTAGCCTT
Source organism: Eretmochelys imbricata (assembly GCF_965152235.1). NCBI lineage: Eukaryota > Metazoa > Chordata > Testudines > Cheloniidae > Eretmochelys > Eretmochelys imbricata. Next base: position 24,730,042 of record NC_135582.1, read on the forward strand.
TCAGCTCTGTAGATCTGGCTCACTTAAGTCACATAATTTAATATTAGACATACAGTCCTGGAGTCTTAAAACACCTTCTGTTTTACAGGCAGATTTTTTGGTCTGTCCTAGAGAGTGATTTGATTGAATAACATTGAGATACTGTAAAAGCAAACACACCAAATCTCTTCCTGAGAGATAGGCATTGAAGGCATTCAGACTGCAGTGGACCAAATTTTTAAATGATCCTTGACCCATCCTCTAATTTTTGCATCCACAGCTTTGCACCTGCAGTTAATGATAAGCACACAACTGTGGGCACTTGCAGCTGTGTGTATACAGATCTAGTTGTCTGACTGTACCAGCAAATTAAACAGCAATGGTAGATGTCTAGCTGCTATCAACTGCACCCTCAGTAGAATTCAAAGGCAATATTAGAACCCTTTTCAAATAAAATGGACCCAGTATCTGAGCAAACTTACCAATTCACTTCCTGCAGTATAAAGTTTAATAAGGCATTCATGAGTTAGGTTGGTTGGAGAGAAGATTGCAGCATTTACTGGTAACTGTACCAGCACCCAGATCAATTTTCAAAAACAAACTTTCAAGTGATTCATGATCAGTTTTTACATGTATTTTTTTCCCCACTCATATATAATTGATGGAAGGTAAGACAACTAACAATCAGCAGCATCACCTTTTTTACTCTGAATATATTGCACTATCTACCTTGTCAAGGGAGCTCAATACATTCAAGTACTTGTCCTTCCTGTATAAGGGACACAACTCAGCTGGCTTATTTAAAACTGTAGTATTTTAAAATGGATGGACATGTGATCAGTCCTTTTAACTGCTCAAATACCTGTTGATATCTGTCTCTCTAGTGCCAGGCAATGTCATTTTCCTGCAGTTCCCCTGAAGGCTTATTGACCATAGGCAGAATGAAATTTGCCCATTAGTCCCCATCTCCGTAGATCTCTGCAGATGTCTTTTACATTGTGAAGTCATCACTTTGACACTTGCTTTTATTTTATCAGAGCTATTAAGGAAACCATCTTTCTTCAAAAACAATGAGGAGTCCTTGTGGCACCTCAGAGACTAACAAATGTATTTTGGGCATAAACTTTCGTGGGCTAAAACCCACTTCATCAGATGCATGAAGTGAAAAATACAGTAAGCAGTATATATATTACAGCACATGAAAAGATGGGAGTTGCCTTATCAAGTGGGGGGTCAGTACTAACAAGGCCAATTCAATTAAGATGGAAGTGGCCTATTCTCAATAGTTGACAAGAAGGTGTGAGTGTCAGCAGAGGTAAAATTACTTTTTGTAGTGACCCATCCACTCCCAATCTTTATTTAGGCCTAATTTGGTGGTGTCCAGTTTGTAAATTAATTCCAGTTCTGCAGTTTCTTGTTGAAGTATGTTTTTGAAGTTTTTTTGTTGAAGAATTGCCACTTTTAAGCCTGTTATTGAGTGTCCAGGGAGATTGTCCATTAATTCTTTTGCATAGAGACTATCTGGTTTGGCCAATGTACATGGCAGAGGGGCATTGCTGGCACATGATGACATATATCACATTGGTAGATGTTTAGTGTTATAGGTTCAATATAGATAACTCATAACAGATTTTCTTCTTTTTCATGTTTACTGCAAGTTGATTTTTTTTCTTGATCTTACAGCACTAACCTAAGTCCTTCATTGTTCTGATAAAGGGGGAGCCAGCCCACAGAAGAGTTCCCCAAAAGATAGGGGCAGCAGAGCACCAGCAGGAAAGAGAGGAGATGCCCAATCAGGTCTTCCCTGCCACTCCCATCACTTTTGCTTGCTCATTTATGGACACAAGGGGGTTATAGAATCACAGAATATCAGGATTGGAAGGGACTTTAAGAGGTCATCTAGTCCAACCCCCTGCTCAAAGCAGGGCCAAACCCCAACTAAATCATCCCAGCCAGGGCTTTGTCAAGCATGACCTTAAAAACCTTTAAGGAAGGAGATTCTACCACCTCCCTAGGTAACCCATTCCAGTGCTTCACCACTCTCCTAGTGAAAAAGTTTTTCCTAATATCCAACCTAAAACTCCCCCACTGCAACTTGAGACCAACTTGAGTCCTTGTTCTGTCATCTGCTACCACCGAGAACAGCCTAGATCCATCCTCTTTGGAACCCCCTTTTAGGTAGTTGAAAGCAGTTATCAAATCCCCCCTCATTCTTCTCTTTTGCAGACTAAATAATCCCAGTTCCCTCAGCCTCTCCTCAAAAGTCATGTGCTCCAGCCCCCTAATCATTTTTGTTGCCCTCCGCTGGACTCTTTCCAATTATTCCACATCCTTCTTGTAGTGTGGGGCCCAAAACTGGACACAGTACTCCAGATGAGGCCTCACCAATGTCGAATAGAGGGGAATGATCACGTCCCTCTATCTGCTGGCAATACTCCTACTTATACAGCCCCAAATGCCGTTAGCCTTTTTGGCAACAAGGACACACTGTTGACTCATATCCAGCTTCTCATCCACTGTAACTCTTAGGTCCTTTTCTGCAGAACTGCTGCCTAGCCACTCGGTCCCTAGTCTGTAGCAGTGCATGGGATTCTTCCATGCTAAGTGCAGGACTCTGCACTTGTCTTTGTTGAACCCCAACAGATTTCTTTTGGTCCATTGCTCTAAGTTTTCTAGGCCCCTCTGTATCCTATCCTACCCTCCAGCGTATCTACCACACCTCCCAATTTAGTGTCATCTTCAAACTTGCTGAAGGTGCAATCCATGCCATCCTCCAGATCATTAATGAAGATATTTAATAAATATTCATCAGATTCAGCTTTCTTCGGTTTGAACACTGAACAGTCATTCCTGTTTTCTAATTGGATGTTTTCCATTCATTACCCTATCTCATCCTCGCAGTCCCTGCACTGCCATCCTCATTCCTTCTGACTTCCATGTCCCTCTCCAACCTTCCCTTGCTCTTTTCCCTCAACAGTCACAAAAACGTGGAATCAATGGTAGTTATCACCCTAGTAACTCTGCATATTGTATCCCCCCCCCCTTTTTGCTACTCTTTTCTATTTATAGGTTTATAAAATGTTCAGGGCTGAGAGTATGACATTTTATATGTTAATGCAGCACCCAGGACAATAACCCCAGATAAGGTCACCTAGGATAGGGTGTAGAGGGAGAAAAGGAAGGGAACAAGACCTGACCATTATGGGACCCCATCAGAGAGATGAATAGGGATGAGGAGGACCCACCAATGAAGAAATTGAAGAGTTGGTTAGAGAGATATGACTACCAAGAAAGTAAGTGCTAAGGGAGGGCAGGCTGTCCTGGAAGAGGGAGTGATCAACAGTACTGAAAGCAGTGGAAAGACTGAGGAGGATGGCATATAGGCACAGAGATGTGGTCAATTAAACAGTTCACCAAATTTGCATGTTTGAGCTTTAAGTGAGTGGCATGCATCATCTGGTTCGTATGAATAAAAAACAAATGTCTCTTAAACAGAGATGGGTCAAATAGCACATAAAGTGATTTGTAGATATTTTTATGAATAAAAGCAATGAGTTTGCTTCAGTGTCATTTACAGGGTCATTTTATTTTTTGTTCACGTGACTTATTTATGAATATGTTTACAAATTCTGACAGTTTTACAAAGGGTGGATAGGCTGAAAATTAATATCAAAAGTGGGTTATTCCTAATTTGATGTTTCCTTTTTTAAAAAAAGTTAGTCTTGCAATCAAGGAGCAGAACAATATCACACACCAGGGTCAGGAAAAGCTATAATGGAAGTGAATTGTTTGCAAATAAGCAATCTATAGAATAACATTTATTCATATATATTATGACTGCATTATATATTATTCAGGAAATTATTGCAGATAACAAATATCTCAGTGGAAATCAGGATGAGGATTCATAAAGAGAAAAAGAGCTACATTAACTTCTCTCATCCTTCTAAGAAGAAAACACAACCTACAATCCACCAGAACACACAAATAATCTTCTGGCAAATGAGAGACAATGTCTGAATTATTTAAAAAAGTCACCCACTGAAGAAATTTTCAAATGTTAGAAACCGTTCAGAACTTTTGGGAAATTTTATTCTGGACTTAGACCAATTTCTAATGCTAATTAATGGCCATAGCTAAACAAGGCTGATGTAAAAAATTCTAGACAGAGAGTCAGATATGAAAACTTTTCCACAAAGGCTAAAGGGACCCCTACAATATGGTATTTTTCAAGTTATAATAAAATAAAACAAATCTAGGCTAAATTCTTGCCTGGTTTGCACCCAGTACAATCTCAGTTGGGTTATACAGGTATAACTGAAGGTAGGATTTTGGCCTTTACGAGTGAAACTGTCCATGTTTGTAAATCTAAAATTCTCCGATAAAACCAAAAGGTTGCAATTACGAAGCACTGAAAAGCCTAAATCTTCCTTTAATGCTTTACTAGCATCTCACTAATAGGCCCATGGGGTGCAGTCAGTCAATAATAACCCAATAAAATCAATAACGATAAACAAGAGTCAGTGTTCTAATAAAAATAGATTTTTTTTAAATCCAAACCAGCTGTTTCAGTGTTATGTAAAAATACAGGCCCAGTGCTAAGCTTTGCTTAGCTTCTACGTATGACATTTAGGCTTCTAGCCGCTCATGCAGTTTCTGTGGATGCAAGTAAAATGATGAGCAATAGTCATAGCAGTTTTAGATTGCCAAGGTCAATAAATGAGTGTATTGCTAACTTTGTGCTGCAACTTTATAGATACTCGAAGTATTTTTTTACATGTTTACTTTGTAGATTTCATTTTAACATAAAAATCTAGCAGGTTTTTCTCTATTATCTTCCAAGCACAAAAGGGAATAACATAAGACACTGAACATTGACCCACTTTTCCTTGAACCTTGAGACATTTTTCTCAACTTTGGGATGCTGGAAAGAGATAGAGTCCACCTCACCAAGAAGGGGAATAGCATCCTTGTGCACCCGACTCACCAATTGAGTGAGGAGGGCTTTCAATTCAGTTCAAAGGGGGCAGGTGACAAAAATCCACAGGTTAGTAAAAGGTGACCTTAATAGAGTGCTACATATTGGGAGGGGTATATGGAAAATTAAAATAGAGTCATAGGATCAATAAGAGGAAAATCAGTGGGGGAATGTGCTCAACATCTTAGACGTCTATACACAAATGCAAGAAGTATGGGGAATAAACAGGAAAAAACGGATGCATTAGTACGTAAGCTAAATTATGATTCAATTGGCATCACAAAAGACTCATAACTGGACTATTGGTACAGGGGTGTATAGGTTTTTTCAGGAAGGACAGGCAGGATAAAAAGGGAGACTATATCTCAAGAATATATTTGTTTGCTCTGAAGTCCAGAAGTAGGTCAGAGGAAGACCCGTTGAAATTCTCTGGGTAAAGATACAAGGGGTTAAAAAAAAAAGGGTTGAAATAGGGGTTGATTACAGACCACCAAAGCAGGAAGAGGAGGTGGATGTGGGCATTTCTGGGATAAGCAACAAATATCCAAAATACAAGATCTGGCAGTAATGTGGGACTAACTACCGAGCCATCTGTTGGAAAAGTAATATGGCAAAACACAACATTTCCAGTAAGTTCTTGGAATGTATTAGGGACAACTTTTGTGTTTCAAAAAGTGGAGGAAGTAACCAGGGGAAAGACATTTTAGACTTGATTCTCACCAACAGGCAGGAATTGGTAGCAAATCTGAAGGTGGAAGGCAATGCTGGTAAGATTCTAAGGAAAGGAAGGAGTGAGAGCAGCAGAATAAAGACAATAGACTTTAAAAAAAGCAGACTTTAACAAACTCAGAGAACTCGTACATAAAATAGGAAGATAATCTAAGAGATAAAGGAGGTCAGGACAGCTGACAGTTTCTCAAGGAGACAATATTATAGGCACAATTACAAACTAATCTGATGTAAAGGAAAAATAGGAAGACTAGCAAGAGGCCATCATGAGTTCTTTAATTATCTGAAAATCAAAAAGAAATCCTACCAAGGAAAGATACTGGAACAAAGTTATTAATTACAAGTTGTAAGCACCTGGAAGATAATAGGGTTATAAGGAATAACCAGTATGGATTTCTCAAGAACAAATCATGCCAAACCAACTTTATTTCCTTCTTTGACAGGGTTACTGGCCTAGTTGATAAGAGGGAAGCACTAAATGTGATATAGCTTGATTTTAGTAAGTCTTTTGACACAGTCCCACATGAGATTCTCCTGTGGTCTAGTTTAAATTACTATAAGGTGGGTGCACAACTGGTTGAAGGACCATACTCAAAGAGTAGTTATCAATGGTTCCCTGTCAAGCTGGGAGGGTATATCTAATGGGATCCTGCAGGGCACAGTCTTGGGTCCAGTACTATTCAGTATGTCCATTAATGACTTGGATAATGTAGTGGAGACTATGCTTATAAAATTTGCAGATGACACCAAGCTAGGAGGGTTTGCAAGCACTTTGCAGGACGGGATTAGAATTCAAAAAAACTTGACAAATTAGACAACTGGTCTGAATTCAACAAGAGGAAATTAAATAAGGACAAGTACAAAATACTTCACTGAGGAAGAAAAAAAATCAAATGCACAACTACAAAATGGGGAATAACTGGCTAGGCAGTAGCATTGCTGAAAAGAATCTGGGTTTTTATAATGGATCACAAATTGAACATGGCTCAACAATGTAATGCAGTTGCAAAAAAGGCTAATATCATTCTGAGGTGTTTGAACAAGAATGTGAAATGTAAGTAATTGTCCTGATCAATTTGGCACTCATGAGGTCTCAGCAGGAGCACTGTGTCCAATTCTGAGCACCAGGCTTGAAGAAAGATGTGGACAAATCAATGAGAGTCCAGACGAGAACAACAAAAATGATAAAAGGAAAGGTTAAAAATGGAGAAAGGTTAAAAAACCGGGCATGTTTAGCCTTGGAAAAAAACAAGACTGAGTGGGGACCTGATGACAGTCTTCAAATATGTTAAGGGCTGTTATAAAAAAAGATGATGATCAGTTGTTCTCCATGTCCTTGAAGATAGGATAAGAAGTAAACAGCTTAATTTGCAGCATAGGAAACTTAGGTTACATACCAGGAAAAACTTTCTAACTATAAGGGCAGTTAAGCACTGGAATAAGCCTCCATGGGAGATTATGGAATCCCCATCATTGGAGGTTTCTAAGAACAGATTGGACAAACACCTGTCAGGTGTGATCTAGGTTTACTTGGTCCTGCCTCAGTGCAGGGAGCTGGACTTGACTTCTGAAGGTCCCTTCCAGCCTTAAATTTCTATGATTATCAGGGCTTGATTTTACCATTTCCTGTGCAGCCACCCAGGAAGTGAGCCCCCCTCTTTCTCTCACCTCTTGAATGGATTTGTACTGTATAAAAGTACCTGAATACCCAATCTGGGCACCAGGGAGCAGGGGAAGAGAAGGATCTGAGCGCTTAGGGTGAAATCCTGACACTATTAAAATTAACAGGAGTTTTGCTATTGATTTCAATAGCATCAAGACTTTGCCCTCGATATCCACCCTATAAACTACTGGGGAGGGAAATGCCGGATTCAAAGAGTGGGAGTTGTGCACCCCTAAAAGAGGTGATATAATTACTTCCCATTTCCTGACCCATTCCTATCAAGTGTTTCTCTTGGGCTACTGTGCACCAACATCTAACTCAGGGGTCAGACTAAAAGCTCAATGTAACCCTTTAAAAATAATGAATCATTTTTATTTTTTGCCTAAGAATATTAAAATATGTTACAAACTTGAATTAGAATGCAGCATACTTTGTTCATTAGAGTATGATCCCCATTTTACAAATGGGCAAACCAAGGCACAAAAGACTTATTCAAAGGCCTGAACCAGGAGTTCTCAGTCTCTTGCTCTGTCCAGAGGACCTTCCTGACCACGAGTGGATCAAGATATTCAGTACCAAGAACGAATGGTTCAGGCATAAAGGACCAGGATCAGGGCTGTCCCTATGTGTTTTGCTACCCAGGACAGAAAATGTTTTTGTGCTCTTCAAGTAGCTCAGCAAAAAAAATTAACCACCCTCAACCTGACCTCTACCCTTCTCTACTGAGCAGCAAAACAATTTGGTACTCCTGGAAGTTGGTATACAGGGTGACTGCCCTGATTGCCTATCCTTAAGGCTGGCCTTGACCAGGAATGAGCATATTATGATTGTGACTTCAAGCTGAGGTGTATCTGCTACCACAGATTTTGGGATCAGCATAAGGCAGTATCTGCACAGTTCCAGCGTACTCTTGCGAAAAGCCTTTTTGTATCACTCCAGGTATGTCATGTAGTAAGTGGAAGAATCCACATTCAGAACTGGTTTCCAGGGCAGGTACACAGCAGTAACAATGTGAGAGGAGTAAGGCAATAGTGGGAGCAACAAGTTTCCCCTATACATCGTGCGTACTAACTAATTCAGAAACACAGCAGTGAATGCTGGCAGGTAGCCAATTGAGCCTATTGCAAACCATTACCCCTCAAATTATAATATGGTGTGGGTGTGCAGATATGGGTTGGTACTTATAGGCAGCAAACCCTCTGGCTGAAGAGCAATTGTGCAGAACAGTGGATGAGTAAAAGTTGTGAAGTAACTGGCAGCTAGCCTGGATGCACTCACCTTTTTGTGCTGTGCAGATATAGAATATTATATTCCTGCATTTGAAATGTGTAAAGGGGAAGTTCATACAGGTAGTGAATGTTCATCTAGCTTTACATTCTGCAAAATGGCCTCTGTGACCTGGAATTGCAGCAGAGTTACCCTATTTTGGAATCTGGAGATCTGAGTAACAGATTAGGAATTACATGGCTGTTGAAGATTGGTTTAAACTTTTGCTGCTGGCAAAAATGACACTAGGAAATGGTACTTGAATATAATGTATTATTTTAAATAAGTGGAGAACATTACATTAGCAACTACTGAGAATCCATACCTTATAGTTTTGGTCATTGTATAATTGCACGCAGTTTGTAACATCCTTGAAGATTATTATATTACCACAGAGACAAAAAGTTTTGGGTACAAGTTTGTGTGAGAGGGGTTTCGACATCCAATCAGGTAGAAAGACCTGTGAAATGAATAATGCTGATGTCTGTTATAAATCCCTAACATAGCTCATGAGATCAGTTAAGACGTTCAACCAACTACAAAATGGATGATTGAGGCAAATGGTAACATCAGGATGACCATGTGGCAAGGGGAAAACTAGAACTGTTTAGACATAAAATGAGCGCCATCAGAAGTCCACCAACAATTGTGCACAAAAGAGCGAGGAGGTAGAAAGTAAGATAGCCAAGAAAAACACAGGAAGGAGAACAGAACAGCATGGGAATTGATAAGTGTGTGAGCAAGTCAATAAGCATGTAGTATTAGAGAAGTGTGAGGTCCTTTAATTCCTGTATCCATACTCCCCTATGGTCTTATCTCTGATATGTTCATCTCATAAGAAATTACACTGGTGGAAATTTTGAAACATAGCAGGAGTTTAGACATACAATCCCCATTGACGTTGATGGGAATTGTGTCCCCCAACCCCTGTACAATCTTTGGAAAATGTACCCTCTTAATGTTTAAAATAATTATTTCTAAAATGAGACCATCAGCAACAAACAGCAGTTAGTTTCTTTCCACTGACTGGCAGTGATGGCACAATTTAACAGCCTGGCCATTGTAAAATCTCAGACAGTTTCACTCAAGATTGCCCATTGGGCTGTATTACTGGAAGCCATCATCTCTGCTGGAAACAATTGCCTATGGACAACTTACTTCACATGGAGTTGTGTTATTATAAGGTGACAACAGCACCATTAACTCACATCACCACTGTACTAAGGTTAAACAACTTTTGTTTACTAAGGTTACTCAAGCTGCTGAACTGTGATGAGCAATTTAGCTTAACCTTTCACAGCAGTTCTAAATCTATATTTACTAATGAAGCTAGAGCATGTTGGACCCCTACACATATTTTGAATACCTGATTATGAACACTGAAATATGCCATTTTAGCACTGAACTCATGTTTCTCAAAGGCCAACATGACTTTTCTACAGAGATTCTGTAACCTAAATTGCAATGTTTAAAATAACAGTACTGCCTTAAAACAAAATTTATTTTTACTACATCGAATACTGGAAATACTGAGATCCAATTAAGACTAGATCGAATCACACTGCTCACAGATTTTTTCCTAATTACTCATATAAGATCATGTTTAATAATAATTACTTCTCATATAATGTTTTTCATCTGCAATACTTTGCAAAGATGAGTAAGCACTCTTTTACCTATTTTACAGATGGAGAAAACAGATATATAAAAGTTAAGTGATTTACATAAGATCAAGTCAATTCTAGGCCTAAGAATATATCCCGGGGTGAAGTTTGCAGAAGTGACTGGTGATTTTATGTACCATATTTTCTGAGTTTCCAATTTAAGGACATTTAAAGGGATTTGCTGATTTTTTTTTTTTTAAATTGATTCAGGAATGCCGCTAGGGTGCCTGGTGAGAGTTGTAGGTCAGATGCCTCTTGCTCCTGCTCCCATTCTCTTCTATGGGCCATGTTCCCCAGCCAGACTTCATCTTCCATTACACTCTATGGCCTCCCCTCTCCATAAGCCAGCACAGTGCATCACTGAGTTCTCGTGTCAGCAGTACACCCTAAGAAATACAGCCTGATTGAGGAACTCAGCCCACCAATGTGAATGGGGCATGTGGCACCCAAATTACAATGGCTAGGAGGCATCATGGTAGTATTAACTACTTTTTTAAAAATATTATTTTCAGCCAAAATATTTTAGTCATCAGGTGTTTAGCTTGTTGGTGCAAATTCAACTTTTCCCACAGAAAGCAGATAATTTTCTATTTTGTCAAAACCACAATTTACCATCAAAAACAGTTTTGATAGAAAAATTTTGACCAGCCTATTTTACTCATCTAACACAAGGTACAAAACTTTGTCCAGGGGTGGAGGGAGCAAGTCTTGTTCCCACCTGTTCTAGCATTTGTAGCTACTAGAGCTGAGCTTCGCTGAGGGAAGATGAAATTGTAAAGAGAAAAGGAAGTACAAGTAGATTTTTTTAAAAATTATATTAACTTCCCCACTGTACAAACTTTGCACAAAATATTGTTTACTTGATAAATGTGTTACTTTTTTCTGCCTTATATGCCCATTCTTTTCTGAACAATGAGAGTTAGATGTTTTGGCATCAGTGGAGTACTTATGGAGTAAAATATCATTCATGAGTAAGGGCATCAGAATCTGGCCTCTCTTTTATTTTCATATTGGCATGTAAGCTACTGGTAGCAGCAACAGTGATGAGCAATTGTGTAGTTTATGTATACAGAGGACTGTGCAAACCTTAACTTGAATTCTGATTCTCATTCACGCCATGGCTACACTTACCGGGGATCGACGCTGCTGCAATTGATGCAGCAGGGGTCGATTTAGTGGCTGTAGTGAGGACCCGCTAAATTGACCGCAGAGCACCCTCCTGTCGACTCTGGTACTCCACCAGAACGAGAAGATTAAGGTACGTTGACAGGAGAGCGTCTCCCGTCGACGCAGCATGGTGTAGACACCACAGTAAGTCGACCTAATCTACATTGACTCCAGCTATGTTATTCACTTAGCTGGAGTAGTGTAATTTAGGTTGATTTACCGCAGTAGTGTAGACCAGGCCTCAGAGTTTTACTTTGCATTTCAGGTTTGAACAAACCCCAAACTCAAATTAAAATCCATTCACAACTTCCATGAGTCACTTCCTTTTGCATTGAAACCATGCAAAATTATGAATTTCCCCCTCATTTAGATGTAAAGCCATCAATCAAGCCAGTTTTGCTCTGGATCTGTGTCTGCAATCACAGAACATTCAGGAAACATCACTAATCTTTTGATTACTCTGGGCTGATTATCAAGTTTGTACAAAAACACTAAGCCATGCAAGTTTCCTGTAGTTTATGCTTTCATTACAAAACAGTATGCACACCTCTAGGAGAAATACCCTAATACAAGAACATTATCTGTGCTAGCTGTCTGACTAGAGGTGCTGACCTATTGAACATTCAGTGAAAGACCTCACTAATTCTGCTTTTAAACTTCACAAAGTAAAAAAGACATTGTATTATGGTTTGTATCAGGAGATAAAGTCACATTGGATTGTATTGCCAGAGAAGATTAAAGAGAGTGAACGCAGCCACACAGTCACAGTGCATTGTGGAATTTAAGATTGGATGTATAATACATATTCGGTACTTATAGCCTACAAGCTAAATTCATTACTCCTTATATGGGGAAAACTCCCATTAAGTGAGAGTAAGGACTGCAGGACTTGGTCCTCTGCGTTAGTGTGAAGGGACTGGTAAGAGCTCAAGTTCTTGTAACTACCCCTGTGATTGACTTGAGTGGAAAGCACTGATGGCAGCTTTCAGATTGTAACAAGACCTATTCTCATGGACAGAAAAAGTGCTAAATTTCTGCCTCTAGTGGAGGGAGAAGCAAATAAATGGGGAAAATAGCATCTTCTGAATGATTGCCAAGAATTCCCACAAAAAATAAACAGTCTGGTGGTTATGTTCTTAACAGCTGTGTTAATGGGGTTAAAGAAGCCTTAAAAAAACCCTGTCTTTTTATTTGAGATCCGTTTTTACAAAACAGATACAGTACAAGTTTTGCTTTTAAACATAGCATGACACTTACATAGTTCACCACCTGACACTTGGAGAAATGTGCCATTCTTGTGGTGATCTTAATTCTTGCAAGAGCACTGGAGGGTCTGACTTGTCCCATGTAGCTTGTCTCAAGTGTTTCAGAACGACACTAGCTAGAGGCAGGAGGCTTATAGCTAGAGCTGTGGAAAACCTCTAAATATCATTTTATAAAGATACTATGCCAAGAAAGGATTGCACACACAAAGGAAAAATATGCCAACCAGTCATCTCTCATTTTGCTGAGAACATAAGAATGGCCATATTGGGTCAGACCAGTGGTCTATCTAGCACAATGGTCTTATCTTCAGACAATTATCAATGCCTGGTGCTTCAGGGGAGTGAACAGAACAGGGCAATTTATTGAGCGATCCATCCCCTGCTGCCCAATCCCAGCTTCTGGCAGTCAGAGGTTTAGGGACAACCAGAGCATGAGGTCGTGTCCCTGACCATCTTGCCCAATAGCTAAGGCTGCATGTTTGTCACGGAAGTCACAGATTCCATGACTTTCTGTGACCCCCATGACTTCTGCAGTGGCTGGTGCTGGCTGAGGGGCTCCCCAAGCCAGGTAGGCCCTGGGCCAGCAGCAGCAGTTTGGGTGTGTGGGAGGGGGCTCAGGGCTGGGGCAGTGGGTTGGGGTGCATGGAGGCACTTATCGGGGGGGGACGGGACGACTCCCTGGCTTCCACCGGCATATCCCTGCAGCTCTTAGGCGGAGGGGCCAGGTGGCTCCATATGCTGCCCGTGCCCACAGCTCCCGTTGGCTGCGGTTCCTGGCCAATGGGAGTTGCAGAGCCAGTGCTTGCAGTGGGAACGGTGTGCAGAGTCCCCCTGGCCGCCCCTCCCCCTAGGAGTTGAAGGGACATGCTGGTTGGAGACAGGTAGGGAGCCTCCCAGCCCCGCCAACCCTCCCCACCTCCCCAGGACCAGCAGGGGTCCCAGGCCATGCCCCGCCACCTGGCACCCTCTCCAAGCACTAGCGGGGGTCCAGGTCACACGCCACTGCCCTTCACCCCAGCACCCATGGCCCCCCAGCCCAAGTTTTAGTTAGGGGTATATAGTAAAAGTCATGGACAGGTTACAGGCTGTTAATTCTTGTTTACTACCCATGACCTGTCCATCCAGTGGCCCCACTGATTGTTTGTCAAGCTTTCTGCTTAAATTTTTTTTTATATTTGTTTTTGCATCTTTTGCTAGTTGCTGTTCAAGTTCTTTTTTTGGCCTACCTAATTATATTTCTATACTTGACTTGCCAGAGTTTATGTTCCTTTCTATTTTCTTCACTCGGACTGACCTTCCAATTTTGAAAGGATATCTTTTTGTCTCTAACTCACTGTTAATCTGTTATTTAGTCATAGAGATGTTGTGGGGGGTTTTTGGTTCTCACATTTTTTTTTAATTTGGGGTATACCTATAGTTTGAGCCTCTATTATAGTATTTTTTTTAAAGTTTTCATGCCCTTGCAGCATTTCACTCATGACTGTACCTTTTAATTTCCATTTAACTAGCCTCCTCATTTTTGAAGTTAAATGGTACTGGGGTGGGTTTCTTGGTATTTTCCCCTAAACAACCATGTTAAGTTTAAATACATTATGGTTGCTATTACCAAGTGGTATATTTGCCTTTTGGACCACAGCTGTGTGCCACTTAGAATTAAATGAAGAATTGCCTCTCCTCTTGCGGGTTCCAAGACTAGCTGCTCCAAGAAGCAGTCATTAATGGGGTCTAAAACTTTTACCTCTGCATCCCGTCCCAAAGTGACATGTTCCCAGACAATATGGAGATAGTTGAACTCCCCCATTATTATTGATCTTTTGTTTTTGTAACCTCTCGTATCTTCCTGAGCATTTCACAATCATTGTTACCATCCTGATCAGATGGTTATATATTTCTACTGCTATACACTTATTAGCCAAGCATCGAATTTCTATCCACAGAGATTCTATGGTACCATTTGAGTCATCTAAGATTTTTACTCTATTTGACTCCATGCTTTCTTTTACATATAGTGCCACTCCCCACCAGTGCAACCTGTTCTGTCATTCCTATATATTTTACCCTAATATTACTGGTTTCAGAGTAGCAGCCATGTTAGTCTGTATCCGCAAAAAAGAGTACTTTATCTATATGATAATCAATGGGACACAGTAATATTAGGAAAAAGAAAAGGAGTACTTGTGGCACCTTAGAGACTAACAAATTTATTTGAGCATAAGCTTTCGTGAGCTACAGCTCACTTCATTGGATGCATTGGAAAATACAGTGGGGATATTTATAAGCACAGAGAACATGAAACAATGGGTGTTACCATACACACTGTAAGGAGAGTGATCAGGTAAGGTGAGCTATTACCAGCAGGAGAAACCATTACAAGAAGGGGGGAAAAAAACCTTTTGTAGTGATAATCAAGGTGGGCCATTTCCAGCAGTTGACAAGAACGGCTGAGGAACAGTGGCGGGGGGGGGGGGGGGGGATGAGGGGCATGGAATAAACATGGGAAATAGTTTTACTTTGTGTAATGACCCATCCACTCTCAGTCTTTACTCAAGCCTAAGTTAATTGTATCCAGTTTGCAAATTAATTCCAATTCAGCAGTCTCTCATTGGAGTCTGTTTTTGAAGTATTTTTGTTGAAGAATTGCGACTTTTAGGTCTGTAATCGAGTGCAAAGAGATTGCAGTGTTCTCCAACTGGTTTTTGAGTGTTATAATTCTTGACATCTGATTTGTGTCCATTTATTCTTTTACGTAGAGACTGTCCAGTTTGGCCAATGTACATGGCAGAGGGGCATTGCTGGCACATGATGGCATATATCACATTGGTAGATGTGCAGGTGAACGAGCCTCTTATAGTGTGGCTGATGTGATTAGGCCCTATGATGGTGTCCCCTGATTAGATATGTGGACACAGTTGGCAACGGGCTTTGTTGCAAGGATAGGTTCCTGGGTTAGTGGTTCTGCTGTGTGGTGTGTGGTTGCTGGTGAGTATTTGCTTCAGGTTGTGGGGCTGTCTGTAAACAAGGACTGGCCTGTCTCCCAAGATCTGTCAGAGTGATGGGTCATCCTTCAAGATAGGTTGTAGATCCTTGATGATGCGTTGGAAAGGTTTTAGTTGGGGGCTGAAGGTGATGGCCAGTGGCGTTCTGTTATTTTCTTTGTTGGGCCTGATCTGGAGTAGGTAACTTCTGGGTACTTTTCTGGCTCTGTCAATCTCTTTGGTCACTCAATTACAGATCTAAAAGTTGCAATTCTTCAACAAAAAAACTTCAAAAACAGACTCCGAGAGACTGCTGAATTGGAATTTGCAAACTGGACACAATTAACTTAGGCTTGAATAAAGACTGGGAGTGAATAGGTCATTACACAAAGCAAAACTATTTCCCCATGTTTATTCCCCCCACCCCCCACACCACTGTTCCTCAGACGTTCTTGTCAACTGCTGGAAATGGCCCACCTTGATTATCACTACAAAAGGTTTTTCCCCCCCTGCTCTCCTGCTGGTAATAGCTTACCTTACCTGATCATTCTTGTTACAGTGTATATGGTAGCACCCATTGTTTCATGTTCTCTGTGTATATAAATCTCCCCACAGTATTTTCTACTGAATGCATCCGATGAAATCAGCTGTAGCTTACGAAAGCTTATGCTCAAATAAATTTGTTAGTCTCTAAGGTGCCACAAGTACTCCTTTTCTTTTTCCTAATATTACTGTGTCCCATTGATTATCAGAATCCCACCAAGTTTCTGGGATGCCTATTATATCTATGTCCTTATTTAATACCAAGTAATCAAGTTCACCCATCTTAGTACTTAGACTTCTTGCATTTGTGTACAAGCACAAACAAAATTTTTCAAATTTTGTTGTCTCCCTTCATGAGATATAACTGAATGGGACTGTATCATTTGACTAAAAAGAAAAGGAGTACTTGTGGCACCTTAGAGACTAACAAATTTATTTTCCACTGAATGCATCTGATGAAGTGAGCTGTAGCTCACGAAAGCTTATGCTCAAATAAATTTGTTAGTCTCTAAGGTGCTACAAGTACTCCTTTTCCTTTTGTGAATACAGACTTACACGGCTGCTACTCTGAAACCTACCATTTGACTGTTTCTCTTCAGCCCATACCTGTACTTTATCAACTTCTATCCTCTCCTCTTTACTAGGCTATAGAGTATCCCCTTTAATAAATCCCCCCACAAAGGATGTGTCTATCTGAACCATGAGCTACTCCACACCCATTGGTTTTCTTTTGCTAATTTGATCTATTTTAACTTCAATTATATAAATATTAATAAACATGGCTGATTTTAAACCATTGCTATGTGAAGTCCTTTGCCCTTAAAATGTACCAAAAAAAGCCCTTCATTTAGCTTTTGTTTGGGGGATAGGAGCTTATTGGTTGAAATTTAGGATAAAAGATTATCCCCTCTGATCCTGAATTTAATCCACTCTCAGAACTCCCACTGGCCTAAGCTCTGCTTTCAGTATCACTGGTGTAAATCTAGAGTGACATCAGTGCAAACACTGAAGTAACAAGAGAAGAATTTGACCTATGGATTTTAGTGGATATTCACTGAACAGAAAGATTGCATTATTGACTCCTACTTTCTTGACATATTATTATGATAATAGCAGTAATATCATCCATCTGTATCACATCATGGGGATTTTTAAAAAATGAATAGCCTTAAGCATAGAAAGGGGAAAGCTACTGTCTAAAATGTATCCCCATGAGTCACCAATAAATCCTGACCATGAAGAGACTTCACAGGTTTAAGTACTCAGGAGTTTTGTTAAACCCTTTGCAGAATTCCTGTATAAAATTCTCATAGTGCTGTCTTCTGGAGGTCACTGATTGTGATGTCTTACACTCCTAATGGGTTCCTGAGCTACTCATTCATACCCTTAGGTACCACTCCAAGTACTCCAATAAATACTGAGATCATCTTTGTTCTAGTTTTCCATAATCATTCCATGCTGTAGACACGTCATTCATACTTTGCTATCTTTTCTTCTTCTTTATTATTGTTATTTCTATTGTGTTAGCAAGTAGGAGTCACAGACCACAATTGCATTGTGCTAGCAGCAGACAAAGACAAATAATATTTCCCTGGAGAAGAAAAAATGTGGCAGCATCTAGTGAGTCAAATACTAATTCTAGAGTAACACCATTAAGTTCAACTCCAGACTTCTGGGTTTGTACCCCTGTAATATAGCAGAACTTGAGCCAGCATTTGCACAGCAAAACCACAGGTGAAGCACAGTTCTCAAAGAAGGGAATTTGTTGCTCTCTATTTTGATCTTATTTAATATTACCCAAAGGAGAGTGTGGCTATTGACAGGCACTTGGAATGCAGAAAAAGAATCCCTCCCCTCAAGGCAGGGAAGAAAATTGTACATTTTTGCACCCTACATATTGGCTTCTAAAACTTATTTTAAAAAGTTAGACCACATTTTTTAGCGTGGTTCTTCTTCCCATTCATGTGACAAATAAACCATCTCAAACCATATAACAAATAGTTTTTTGTAATCTACAGAACACAGGAGTTGCAGTTCTACCTAGTTTATATGCAGAATTCACCTGGCCCTGACATGGGTGGGCAGTTTGTTTGTAGATGTAGGGGATGCAGTGTGAGTAAATGGGGAGGGGTATGAACATTTTAAGGGCTATTGTATGCGCAGTGTGATGAGTCATCCCTGAGCCTGAGTGAGTGAGTCATCTGAGGTAATTACTTGCAAGTCCTATGATTGTCACAGGCCTATCAACCAGGGCCCATCCAATCCACAAGCAAGGGCCTAACCAGGTGACCCCAAGGCAGGTACGTAGACTCCCAATGGAAACAGCCACTCCAATCTGCTCAACATTGCTACCTGATTGGGAGAATTCCCAGCTGCCTGGTAGTTCTGAAAGCTCCTCAGCCTGCACCCATTCCTGCTCCTGCCCCAGCCTCATCCAGCCACCCTCCCACAGATATCCTGACACGTAGGGCCCCAGATTGCCTTAAACTGGCCTTGATACTAGACACATTCTCCATTAGCAAGATCAACAGCACTTAGTTTCTTTCAGTGTTAGCACAGGGATTTCATGAAACAACTGTAAACTGGATTGGACAACAATTTTTTAGACCAACTGTACAACTACATCACCACCAAGATGGCCCGGGAGATGGTTAGCCAAGCTTAACCAACCTATAGAGGAGTTACAGTACTCAATCGTGCTGAGGACGTGTAACCAGTTATCAGTGCCAGTGACAAAAGCAGTAGAGTCTCTCAGTCTAGTGTATCTATGAAAAGAGTGACTCATTTTAACATTGTTGCAAATGTTAGATTCTCCATGTGGTCTGTGTCTCTGCAACCATTTTCAATGAGACCTGCTGTCACTTCAGGGGGTTTAGGCTCTGTATTGCATGCATTATGGGAGAAGTCATTATGCGAGGTGCTACTAGGATCCGCATTTGGTATTGAAGGCAGAGCATAATACTATCATCCCTTGTAGCAAGCAATTCCAAATAAGCTCCAGGAATGGACTTGGGCACTGCTGCAACAGTTTAGTGGTATCTGTTATCATAGTTATGAGAGGGCTGCTATTGCAATTTTATATATGTGCGTGTGCGCAAACATGGCATAGATTTGGATTTATTAGGCCTAGTTGCTACCTCAGTTGTTATTTTATCTCAGAGGAAGTTACCCTGGAGCCAGACCTCATCCACAATCCCCTCATGGCAGTGTATGTTAAGGGTGTACAAGAAGCACTGTGATGCTGTTTCCTTGGCACTGGCATAATGTTACACTTTTTAGTACTCAAGGCCTAAATATAGATCAGTAGAGTAATAACTGCATGAGGTGCTGATTCAAGGCAGGGACATTGGGAACTTCAGGTGTTTGTTTAATATTACGTAAGTTGGCTGAGTGTATCCCCAAACTGTCAGAACTCATTTAAAAATATTTCCTTGCTCACCCATGAATCACTGCACCTATTTTTAGGTCCTGCTACCACAGCCAGAGCTGTTCTCTCTTCTACCTAGGAACGTTATTATTTACAGTCAGAGAATGACAAACTCCAAAGGAGCAGAGAGACCACTGGTTTGATTTCCCTCAGTTTTTTATGTGGGTGCTACTAACACTTTACCACCACCATAGCGTCAAGTGCTTCAGCACAATTTGGCCACTTTACATAACCTAAAGTTGGCCTGTCAGGCCCATGGAGGATCACATGTGACAAATAAGCCAGACTCAAGGACATTTTATGGTTGGGTAGCACCAACAAAAAAAGAGACTTATACCACCTCCCTGCCCTGTTGCTAGTGTGACAGGAAAAAGTGAATATGACTGGAGGAAAACAGGTATGGTTAGGTTGACCTGCAATTCTCAGATGCATTTTTGTCCCCCCAACCCTATGGCCACGAGACCTAGATACAAATTAGAGCAGCCAAGGTCCACGAGTAGATCACACAAGTGCAAAGCTGAGGTTTCAGCCACCTTAGCACAGATACACTGACTTGCGCTCTGTGGATTAGTCACCCCCCAGGATCTGGTCTGTTGTATCTAAGGTAGATATCACTGCAGCTATGTCTGATTCTCCATTTAGACTTAACTTTTTCTACTGCCCCGTGAACATGTCTTGGAGCTATTTGACTAAAGGAAGAGAGACTGCTCTTGAATTTTGTGGGCTTTGGTGATATTTGTTTTGTACTTTGACATCAGTTTCCCTTTTTCAAGCTTATGACGAGACCTATGTGAAATAACAGTTTGGGAGGCTTTTGATGGCAAATCACAGAAGAAACAACAACAGAAGAGTGCATTTCTGTCACAAATCTGGAAAAAAACATGCATTTTTTGTTGTGCTTTGGCCTGTTTCCCTAGGTACAAGTTCGTTCCCCAGCTATAATCATTACCCCCATCGTTCCTTCTCTTTGCCATTTTCAGTTCATGCTTAGACCTTTATGTCACCAAAAATTAGTTTGTTTTTAAACTCACTCTTCACAAAAAAGCACAGCTCATTCCTGCCAGAGGGAACTCTGGGGAGGAAACTCTCCACAAGGATCTCATTGAAGAAATCCCTCCTACACTGTCCTGTTATGGAGGCAGGGTTTCTGGGAAGTGGGAGGAAAAGATTGCTTGGCACACCCTCAAATCTAGCAGATTCCCAGGAATCTTCAGGAAGCCAAGAACCTCTGTAAGAGGTCCTGTTCTTCCACACCTGCTCTCCTCAATTCCCTGTTAATGACTCCATTGGAACCATGCTACCAGGGACTGCCCCCTGCCCAGATAAGATAATTTAGTCTCAGGTACATGCTTCTCCTCTCTGGCCCTGACTAATCTGTGCACAGATGGGGTAGGCTGGGGAGGATATGCGTCCCCAACGCCATCCCTGCCTCCTGTCCCATCCAGTATTCCTCAATTCTACTGAGTCTCCTCACCTTCCCCAAACATGGACCCTGACCCCATACTGATGTCTTGACTGGTTTCAAAGATGGGGAAGTGTCATAGAGTCAGTTGAAATGCGGAGGTTCACATGCCGAGTGCCTCTTCTTACACAGAAAAGGGAGCACCAGCTGGCCCTAGAGATGGCACCAAACTAACACCCTGGATCTGACCATCCGAGAACTTTGGATGCTGGGGACAGAATCTTAATCTAGATCCAAATTTTGTATCTGACCCCTTTAAATATAGGCGGATTCAAATATCTCAAAACTCTGGGGTGTTCTAAATCTATGTCATGCTCTTGTACACAGCTCTTTTCCATACCACACAAGGCCTCTTGCCCCTGTAATAAACATCAGAGGGCCTCGTTTTCAGATGTGCCAATAACGTTTTACGTTTTATCTTAAAAATAGCAATTAGTTCACTCAGATGTCAAATGGTATGTATTCTATCAACCGTAGGCTGGATGAGAGAAAACCCTATACCTGGAAAATGAACAGGGCACAACTTGTTAGAAAAATTGCTTTCACTTAGCATGTAGCCTTCTGCACTATTTCAATAAAACGTAACCATTTAGAAAGCAATTTCTGGGTCTTCAAGGAGAGATTCTAGTTTGATGGGTTTTTGGGGCTTAGATGAAGGTCTGACTTCAGTGTTCATGTCATGTTAGATCTCTGAACTTTACAAGCACAAAAAGAAATAATTCAACCACAAAAACGACACTTAAGTTACATTAAGGGTCTGACTTAAACCCACAAAAGGAAACAGATACAGAGTTAAGCCTAAAAATCTGGGCTGACACTGTGGGCTCAACTCACACTCTTATGGGGGCTGGGGGGAGAGAAAGAGAGAAAGGAGGAGAGACAAAGGAAAAAAAGGCACATGTATGTGACTTAAAATTGGAATTTAGAGAGACAAGATGGGTGAGGTAATATCTTTTAGTGCACCAACTTCTCTTTGGGAGAGAGACAAGCTTTCGAGCTACACAGAGCTCGTCTTCAGGTCACTCTCTCTGATCATTTGTTTGTGCATACGAAGGAGACAGACTCCAAGTTTTTTGTGTTGTCACTACAATACAATAAAATAGCAATCAATTCTTTATTTCAAAATCTCCCCGAATCTTATACTCCCTGAATTTTGATACCAGCTTGTTGATAAGATGCACGTGGGGGATGCTGCATGCATGAAGTGGTTTTTAGAAACTCCTGAAAACACATTACGTTACTGAAAGGAAACCTTAAAAATGAGACATTTCAAACAACACTGCTTCCTTCCTTCCTTCTCAAACAAACTAAAGGTAACAAGAAAAAGCTGCTGCACACATCCTCATTTACAAGTACACCTTCAAAATAAGCAAAGTTTATGTATACCTCATTTATATCTTGCTTTTGCACGATCCTCCCTGCCACCACTAATACTTACAATTGCCTCCTTCTCATGTACCAGAATTCCTTCCCCTTTTCCTTCAAAGCCTTCCTCAGAACCACAGGGTTAAAGTCTATAGGGGAGCCTGAGGTTAAACTTGAGCTGCTAACCTGAGTAAAAAGGCCAAGATGGTGTGTTTTCACTGCTATTTTTACCTGAGTTCACTAGCCCAAGTTAAGAACAAACCTTTCTTTGCAATGTAGACATACTCCGAGAAGAAAAATCCCATTGTGGGAATCATACACAAAAAAGTGGGCAATTTCCCTGCTATGTTACAGCTCCAAAAAGCAAATGTGGTTAGATGCAGAGGGAGGAGGAACTCTACGTACCACAGTGGTTTAGAAGGGTATTCTTAGGCAGTCAAAATGCTAATCATCTCTGATCTCTGTGAGTTCAGACCTAACATTTTACAGTGACACATTAAACCCAAAAGAAATTTAAAATTGCTGCACAGGAGGGTGGGGAGCCTGACCCTGCTCAGAGGTATCTGTGCTCCCCTGCATAGCAGAGGTGGTGATGACTGCGTGCATACCAAAACCAATAGAGGATTGTACAGCTCCCATAGAAGACAGAAGGGAATGTGTGTGTGTATGCGCGAAACAGGTGTATCCAGTAGGTTTGTGCACAGAATGGTTCCATAGGGTTACAGAAACTCTGTCAGAGAGGAATAGCCCCTCGACCCACTATGCTATACTCCCCAATCACAGAGTGAGAGTTAGAGTAAGACGATAGACATGAACTACCTCCACAGAACTTGCTGCTTCTTTCTGAGGTGAAGATTCCATCCCCCAGATTCAACCTTGATTTATGCAAACAAAGGCCTTTTACTGTGACTCTTGCACAAAGGTTCAGGATCAGGCCCCAGTGTGAGTTGTAAAAACAAAACACACACAGATGTGTTAATGTTGCAAATACTATTATTTCCATGTCCAGCTACGCTGCATATACCAGTATTTATCAGCATGTGAGTACCAGCAGCCTTGGACCACCTCACATCACCAATGCTCAACTGAGCTCACTTTAGGAGTATTTCCACACATTCTGAGTATAATTACACTATGTGTAGCTTCAGATCAGCTGTTTCAACAAGACTCAAAACTCCAGTTAGTTCCCTGTTGGAGGAAATCAAAACACCTCCGATGCCTCGCCCAGTAACTAACTATTTTTTCTTATCTTTATAGCTTTCTACACTATGATCACTTGGTTAAAAAAAAGACTTTAAAATAAATTGTAGTGGTTTGTTTTTCCAGTGTGGGGTTTGCACTTTACATTTCAGCAACATAATGTACTGGATATTTGATGCTACAGATGGTTGTGGGGAACCAGAAATACTTGAAAGAGGCAGGGCAGGATGTACTTTTTATATCTCTTACCAAGAACTAATGTCTTTTCAGGAGCTCTTTAGTAGTGATTTTAGTAGAGTTTCATTGGCTCTCGACCACTTCTCTAAACCTGAATGAAGAAGCAGCCACAGGGGCCATGCTAATTATGCTAAAATGCATACTAATTAAGTGCTGGAAGTTGCATTCATGGTTCCAAAAGGGATTCTAAAAAACTTCACAGTACTGTTTAAATCCATTCCAGCATACAAGGCCCCACTCAGAAAGAGAGACAGTCAATGTCTGAAACATTGTCCAAATCCCCCCTTTTGCACAGGTACCTTTTCCCCGCCACGTTAACAGTTAATTACAGCATATATTTCAATTAGTGCTTCAGCCCTGGATCAATAACCCAAAGGTATTTGAAATGCATGCAGTATGCACAGCACGATTCCTCAAGGAAGAGCCATGACAAAACTGTGTTTAGATTCTAAAGGGTTAATCCCAAAGTGAATTCTTCAGATGTGTAATTTAATACTTCATAACTGCTGAAATTTGGAGTCCACATAATTTATTTTCTTTGGTCTGGGCACATTTGCCTCATGCTTGGCTGTGGCTGACTTCAGAGAGACACACCTAAAGCTCTCAAGTGTCCCAAGTGGCCCATGTCAGTTGTGCAGAGAGATTGTGGTACTTGGAATCAGCCCAAGGATTAGGTGTTCCTGAGAAGATTTTTTTGGCTCTACAAAACCCAAGCATGTCATGGGAATAGGCTGCACTCCTTTTTCCCCCCTTGAAGGCCACATATCAACGGGGTATCTAACCACTCGGAGACAGGCTTTGCACAAAGGTATACATTAAAATAAATAGAACATACAACCAGAAAGAACAGAAAGAGAAGGAGGAATTGCTAAGTGGAGACAGGAAACAATTGCTTCATTGTTGAGCAGGCAGTGTAGGAATTGCAGAGTGTAGCTCCACCTACAGGACCATTTGTAAAGTTGGATATTTACAACCATTTACACAGGAAGAACTAAGAACAGAATAAAAAACTTTTTCTCAGGGTTCTTTTAGGGTTCTTTTGTTTTTTTGTTTCAATTAGCTCATATGATTTTCTTTTAAAAGGAGCAGGGAATTTTATTTTGGCTATAAATGATCATGGATAAAGAAAACATGTTGCCTGAGTACTTTTTAAGATTAGTTTGCTTTCTGTATTTTGATAGTAAATAATCTTTTTTCTGGAATTAATTTGAGGATTCATTTTCTTTATCTCTGGCTTTCATTTTCACCAGCTTCATATCGGCTGACAGCCTTTCACATTTTTATTGCAGTTTGATTGCAAATTCAAGCTGGTAGAATTCATCATTCTAGTCAAAATGTGTTTGTTTAAATTGTATTCTTGTCCTTCCTAACAAACTGTTAACTTCAAATGGGGTTTGTGGTTTTAGCTTTTAAGAGTAGTAGACAACCTTTAAAAGTAACAAGTAAAGCCATCTCTGTTTTCTGCTTATTTACAAAATCTTGGAACCTGATGCACTGTCTGATACTGGTGGCACACTATGCCTAAAGAAGGCATACATTTCAGAAGAAGAGTGAGGTCACAAGGGGGACCAGATGGCCCAGGGGACTGGTAATGAGATCTGGAGCCTTTCATCTCTAGGTCGCTAGCTTGTATTCACCCCAGGGGGTGTACTGGACTTCAGTGGGAGTTGCTTGTACTCTGGAGGGGGAGAATAGGGCCCCAGATCAGCAATGACTGAAAGTTATCATATGAGAACTGCATGGTGGATCTCAGTGCATGACATGTGTTGATGCTATCCCTCCAAATAAGTCTACTGAATAAGTAGCCAAGGCACAAATACCCACCCTCCCCACCACAAATGGTAACTCTTTTGGAGTTGTCTCAATAGAAAGGCCAAGGATGAAATGGGTATGGATTCTTCCCTCATGCCAGAGCAGGTGGGTGAAAGATGTGGCCAGGGAAGTTTGGGGACAGTACACCTGCTGTCTGTGCTCTACCTGTTCTGTGGATGAAGAGAGGGCTTCACTCTTTAGGGAGGTCTATTTCAAGCAAACCTGGAACTCAGGAACCACAAACAAAACTGGAGCTCAGGAACCAAAAACACTCTCAACTTCCCAAGCTCTCACCTTGTGAGCAATCGTAGACAGGTCTATAAAAGCTCTGCTTGTGTGAGAAGAATCTTTCAACAATGGATATTATTTACCGGACCATGGTGCTCTAGTGTAAGACCAGAGTCATACAACTATCAAAGCCCACCAGAACAATAAATATTTCAAATAGTTACTTAGGCAATTAAAACAAAACAAAACAAAAACCCATATATACCAGTCCCCTGAGACACTGAAGGAGGATTGTTTAGGAGCAGACAGGATCTATAGTAACAATAATACTGCTTTGCACTTATGAAACACCTTTCATCAGAGATCTCAAAGCACTTTAGAGATTGGTAAGTTTTATCATCACTGCTTCACAGGTGATGAAACGAACAGAGAGGCTGACCGACTTCAAAGTCAATAGCAGTGCCAGAAATAGACTCTATAGCAGTTCTCCTAACTCCCAGCCCTCTGCTCTAACCACTATGAAACATCGCTAAGTCATTTCCTGATGTACTTTTACAAAGCTAATTTCTGACCTGTTGCAGTATGATACATCAGATAATACTAACTAATGACTGGGCGGGTGGTTTTAATCTCACTGCTGTAATTAAAACACATTGGAATGCTGTGGGTTGCAAGGCTTGAATCACACAGGAACCATACTGAATTTGCATCCCGCTTTAGAAAGACTGGACGAAAAAGAATCAAAGAAAATATCTGATTGGTGCAGAATGACAGTGTGTGTAAAGTAAAAAGCAAACAGAGGGATCACATGCAACATCCCCTGAGAGGGTGGCACAGCTGTTGCTGCAGGATGTGCTCCTTGAAAGGTCCCAGCAGGAGTTCTGGCTGAGCAAATCCAAATCCATGCTGTGGGCTCCTGCAGGAGTGCAGCCCTGCTGCATCCCCTTCCAGTACTGCCTGTGGCTTAAAAGTCATAGTCTGGCCCAATATTTAGGACTGTGTACCTTTCTCCAAAGAAAAGAAAAGAGATAAGGACAGAGAAAAACTAATAAAAAATAGGTAAAGTATATACACATGTATACAGAGAACCTACCTGCACCAGCCATGCTTTTGGGGCTCTGTTTCTATTGCTAACACACTTGCTTCCATTTACTGGTAAGATCTTTTAATTTTCTTAATTAATCTGCTTTGAAACAAAAATCCAAGGGTGTGATTCTGATCTCACATGAGTGTAAATCAGGTGTAATTCTACTTACATTACACTGGTGTTAAAACCAGTGTAAATGAGCTCAGAAGTAAACCATGTGAATGTATGTTACAGGGGAAAAAGCTTTGCAAGCTGACCAGAGTGAGTCGCTTTACAGAGATGTGGCATGATATTCATCTGCCCACGTGCTGCACCTGCAAAGCTCAGAGCTCCTGGAAGAATGAGAAGCAGAATACTGCAGTGCTGACCAGGCTGCTGGGCCAGCCTGATTACCATATTTACCAGTGAAACTAATATTTCCCCAAAGTGTCAGGTGGTAGCAAATGGATGACAGCCGCCATTTCATGAAAACTTTAGAGAATGGGCTCATGCTGCTAATGCAGCCCGTCACTGCAGGGTAGATTACAAACTTCTGGTGTGCATCTCCCATCGTGTACAGGCCAAAGATTCATTAACACTGAACTGGACTCGTGGAGCTGAAACACTTGCAATGAAAAGTTTTCATTCTCAGCTTATTTCCTAGTTTACAAAAGCTCTTATCAAAAAGCTCTCTAAATTGGAATTAGTTAGTGATCCAGGTCTCTAAAGCCCAGGGACTGGAAGTGAAGATTTCTTAATTATACCAGCAGGGGCTTGATTTCTATTCTTAGTGCAGCTGGGTAATGTTGTTAGGTTCTTGCAGCACACTGTTTTCTCATTGGCGGGGCTAGCCTCCGGTTTACTCTGACAAATATAAAGAGCTCTTTAACTTGGAGCTTCCTCACATACATGTGTAACCAAGCATGTATGTTTCAGCAGCATACACAAAACAACCTCTTTAGCAGGGCCCACATCCCTATGAAGTTCAATGTCTCAGTTACTTAATGAATCTAGTGACGTCCTTGGTCTCAGAGCCGTATCATTCTGAAAACAAAAATTGAACAATATAATTTACCTAATACTTGATATTTCAGTTTTCTTGTTTAATTTCTTCAACCATGTCCCTTCGCATAATGCCTCTTCCTCCTAAGAGGCTGAACTTTGCAGTTTACAGCCTCCTATCAGAGTGGGCTAGAAACAACTCTAATCAGAGGCTCTCAAAGCTGCTGCTGCACATTCTGGCTAGAGTCACAAGAACTGAAAAGTTAAACTGCTGCTTCCCCACTTAGTAAACACACACACAGTCCCTTCTGCGAGCTGCACAACTTCACTGAGCTCCCACCACCCATCCGAGGAAGCAAAAAGGCTAGTTTGGAAATATACTGTCTCCTTCACATTTCTAAATCTGTCCTTTTTGATACTGAATCATTGCATTGTACTAAGCACCTGATCTAAAGCCTACTGAAGTTAATGGTAAGAATGCCATTGGGCTTTTGATCAGGCCCTAAATTCTCACATGAAGACCTTCTCTCCTATATTACATTGGATGCACAGCTTATCACTCAATTCAGAGAATTTTTTTAAAAAGTCAGAATCCAGATTTTTTTTCAGAGAAATAAATAGCTAGAGATTAAACTTGTAGCCTTCAAACTGTTGAGATGCTCTAATAAACTAAGCTAGGGAGTAAAATATAGTGAAAGACAACACCACATGTCCATAACTACAGTTTAACCACATGGGGGGGGGAGGGGGAGTTTGTAGGGCTATTAGCTTATCTTCTTAAGGCTTCTGGACAGAATCCAAAGAATTGGGTTCAGTCCCCAAGTAGGTCATATATTTTTCTCTCATTAAAATATTTGACGAATATTGGCAACATTCTCCAAAGAAAAATGAACTCGGAACTCAGAAACACAAAAATGTATTAAAACCAACTTTTTGAATTAGATAATTTGTCATTCACAGGATACCTTAGCACAGCAACACCACACACACACTTATCTAATGCTGTCAATGTTGGTCAACTGAGCGTTACAAAACGATTGTTGGTCAAATGTAATGCTATTTTTAAAAGAGGTACAGAAATATTGCATCCTTACATTCCTATCTACTCAAGCTGCCTTATCAAAATTCAAACTTTCTTGCTGGGAAACTGCTCTTTCTTTGGTACCTTTTCTGCCAAAATCCAACTGTAACAACAAAAGTTTATAAACAATGAAAATTCCAGCTGCTTGACATCAGTGATGTGAAGCTTTCACTTCACACTGATACAAATATTTACCCTGAGCTCTGGCAAAGCTTTCCTTGCCCATGTCGCCCTTAATCATACATTTTTCCTTGATTGAGTTATGCTTTCCAGTACGTGATTTGCTCTGGTTTACTTTTTAACACATCCCCAAGGCTTCATCAAAATCAACTCTGTGCAGGCCATGTCATTTGGTAGCTGCCAAACATGCTATTCAGAAGGACCTTGGCAAATATCAAAACAGTGTCTTTTTCTAACTGCTCTAATAAAT
The DNA here is from genome assembly GCF_965152235.1 of Eretmochelys imbricata. Taxonomy (NCBI): domain Eukaryota; kingdom Metazoa; phylum Chordata; order Testudines; family Cheloniidae; genus Eretmochelys; species Eretmochelys imbricata. The sequence goes on from NC_135582.1 coordinate 24,759,581, forward strand.
GTGTTTGTTCTTTTTTTTTGACCACCACTTATTTTTTAGGTCCCTCATATCCATAAAGCAATGAGCCAAGAAAGTAAGCAGAACCACACTCATTTTCCCTTTAATCTACTCCCTAGAGGCAATATGCTGACTTTTCTTACAGACACCTTATAGCAGGGAAGTTGCAAACTTAAAAAGGTTTTATCGATGATTCACTTTTTTTTTTTTTTAAGTTTAAGAGACACAACGGTTATTATCCGGGGGTTGAATCAACAGATGGATGCACTTTGCTGCTCCACTAAAGGCTGCTAAATCAAACATACAATACTCAGTACTAACAGTCGGTTACTGAACAGGGAGGAAACAACACAAAATGTTGCACGTGTGAAAATTATACTGAAGTATCTTCTTCCAAAAGAAAACTGGCAAAATTATCTTCTCAGTTACATAGGTATAACTCCAGTTAAGTATAAGAGAGGGGAGAAGGGGAAAATTTGGCCCAGTGTGTATCTAAAGATGGGAGATTAACAAAATAGTAATTCCCTTGAACCTTTGTCCCAAACTGGAATCAAACCCAAATTTATTTTGAAACTTAAAACATTTCAGTTACTTTTTTTCTACCCTCCATTTTTCTGTCTCTGCACATTCTACCATCGGTTGGACCTGGAAGCTGAAATACAACAAGAAGGAAGGCTGTGGGAGCATTTTGGACCATAGTCCAAGCCAGATGTAAAGAAAATTTCACAAGAGAGTTGTTCTCATGAGATATGCAGCCCAATTTCCAGATTCAAATTCATATATTTTATACACACACAGAAGGTGAAGTCTTCCACCCACTGAAGTGAATGAGAATTTTGCCATTGACTTGACTGGGGCCACGATTTCACCCAGATTGTATATCTATCTGTACACTACATATGTGGATGTGATAAATGACTTTATCGTGCTCCTTTGCTCATCTCACCTGCTCTCTGCCCACTTAGACTAAATCCTAGGAGAGACGGATAACAACATTTCAAACACCTGAGGAGTGTCAAGCAGCTGCCAGTTTTCTTCTTTTTTCTGGCTTCTTAAAAAATAAAATCAGCCGTGCAGAAAAATGTTTCCTCCTTCTCCCTTTCAAGTGTGAAACTTCTCCCCAAATTACCTTGCAAGAGGCCCAGGATAGGCAAGTCTCAGCCTGGGGTGACCAGAGAGCAAGTGTGAAAAATAGGGACAGGGGATGGGGCGGTAATAGGAGCCAATATAAGAAAAACATCCAGAAATCAGGACTGTCCCTATAAAAATCAGGACATCTGGTCACCCTATCTCAGCTCTAAAGTCCTCCTATACAGTAAAGCCTGTCCTTAAGTACCTTCTTGAATTTAGGCCTCTTTTCCTATACTTAGTACATAACTGTGGTGTCTGTCACACCGCCATGTGGATAATGTTGGTAACAGCTAAAAGCATTCCAAAATATGTTTATTAATTTTCACATATTGACTTTTTAAAACCAAAGCTTTTGCAAAATGTAAGCAAGGCGAGTGTACTCACCATAATCATACAAAAATAGATCCTGTCACTCTTAGTGACACTGAATGGTATCTTTGGACTGATCCAAAATCTAGAGAGGTCAGTGGATTAATTGCATTGACTTCAATCCTCTCTGGATCAGAACATTATGTCATGATAATAACCGTGGCACCCATTGATAATAACAGTGGCACTATTAGCCTAGAAAGGTAAGAATTGATTAATGGTAATCAGGTTCTCTAGGAGCACAAAATACACAAATCAACAATAGTCCAGCACTATGATAGTAACAAGTCCAAAAATTACACTAAATAACTGCCAAATTCATTTTAAAAAACCCTCATTTTCATGTGGCTGGTATCAGCAACAGGTTACAACAGAGAAATTTAGATTGAGGAACAATCCTGAAAGTCATCACTCTGGCAAATTATCAGCCGAAAAGAACAGCAGATCAAGGTTGCATACTGTGCATATAAGGGTTGCTCTCTATGTCTACTGAAGGTAGGACAAATAGTAATCCGCTTTATCTGTATGACAGAGATGTAGGTCAGGTATTTGGGAAAACCTTCTTATTAGAAGGATAGTTAAGCACTGGAATAGGTTACCAAGGAAGACTGTGGAGTTCTTGTCATTGTCTAACCTCCAAATCACCTATACTGCTCCTACCTCTGGATGAGGGAGGATTGAACTTTTGAGGTCCCTTCTAGCCCTACATTTCTATTATTCTAGGAGTGCCAACTTGAAGTCTAACCAATTTAAAGAAATTGGATGTAAAGCCATTGCAAGGACTACACATTCCCCACAAGTCCACTTCCCATCAATGTGATTTTTATAATATATGTTTCTCTCTGAATAAAAGATCCAAATGAACCAAAGTGGAATAACACATTAACTGGCTACACACGAGACAGTGAAACTGAATAAACCAAAGTGCCAACAAATGCACAGTGAAACTAAAAAAAAGAGACAAAATAGTTTTGCTTCCTTAAACTCTATTATAGCAATATTAGAGGTTACTTACTATAACAAGCAAGGGAAGAAAGGCTCTAGCAAGAATGTGGTACGGATGAAGATACACCCTTTCACTGAGAGTGTGTGTTGGGCGGAAAAGAAGAGCCTAACTATAGAGATCAACCCCAAGTCAAAGGGAAAAATGAAACCCATAAGAGTCCTTTGCCTCAAGAGTCTAGCCCTACTCTGGCTCCACTGATCCGATCTTAGATTTCCTTTCACCATGGTATCTAAACACAGAAATTGCTAATGCTCACAACCTTCCCATACTTGGTTCAATATTTATGTTAACTGTATTTCGAAGTATTTCTGGAGCTATATAGTCATTGAACAGCACATATGACAGCTTTACCAGACAACATATTATTTGGCCATATTCACCAACATTCTAGGCCACATATACTTTTGCTGAGGACCTCTCACCTTGACATTAATTTCATACGATGACCTAGTACCTATTGCTTGCTATCTAGTATTTGGACCAGATTCTCCTATCTTTACTGATTGTGAGTAGCTCTCTGCTCTGCAAATGATCTCTTTGAAGTAAACTGGACTGCTCCTGGAGTAAAGTGCTACTTCATGTGAGTAAAAGAAGCTGGCCTTTTGTTGCCAAATTATTAGGTTATCCTTGGAACCAGTTTTTCAGAAACTAGCTGGACTGCTATGCCATGTCAATAAAAGGCAAGAAGAACTAGCCTCACAGAGGCACTGTCAATGCCACCCTTTTTTTGGCCCACTGTAATGCCAGGGATTCTCCCCCTAAAACAATGGTGTAGCACCCTGTTCCCCTGTCCTGCCCAGTACTTTGGAAAGCATCGTGCCTCCGCAGACATAAGACTCCTGGAACTCATGCTGCAGTGGGACCACCCCACAGTGTCTCCCAGGGTCATCATGGGAAAACTAAGCCTTCAAGGTTCAGACAGTGCTTTTTGTTGGTGAGGGGAGAGAGATGGTATTGTGGATAAGAAACAGGAAAAAAAAATACCCTAGGTACTTTCCTGCCACAGGCCTCTTGTATAGTTTTGAGCAAGCTATAGAAGACCTGATTTTCACATCAGAAGCCTAGGGCTGTGGGCAAAAACATCCAAGTAATAGTCACAAATGCACATTCAAATCAAAATCATGAGATTAAAAAAAAAATCTTATGAGTTTGGGCAAAAAGAGCAGTGTTTTTAATCTGCCTTCCCACTTTTAAGCTCCCACTGCCCACCTCCATTTTGGATGACAATTTTGGTACTGCCAATCGTCACAAAGATACAGTAAGTAACATGATTATGGCCCCACTGCAGGAGCTTTTGCTGGAAGACCCAACTCAGGTCAAATTACAGTAATTTGCACAAAGTGCTGCCTGATGATTCAGAGAGCTTACAGACCCAGGAATTCCAATTAATTAATGCTGTGTGCCAACCCTGCCTGGCCTCAACCAATCAATTAATTTATGCCTCCTCCTCCACAGACCCATGTAAATTCTGCATCTCTCAAAATAATCACATTAATTAATTTTGTGCTCCCAGCCCCTACCTCTGCCCCAACCCCACATCATTTCTGCCTTCCCCCAGGTTCATATTTACCCCGTGCCCCCATTCCCACTTCTGCTCCTCCTGCAGCTGTGGAGGGTCTTCATCCTCCTGGCAGGAGGCTGCTGCAGCAAATCTTCATGTATACTCCTCTGGGGATGGGATCAGCTCCAGAAGGGGCCCTCTTCTCTGCCTTTCCAGTTCTGGTTTTGCAGGATATAGAGAAAGGGAGGAAGGAGGAACAGTGCTGCTGGGATCATTCTCTTCCCTCCCTCTTTCCTTCCTGTGAAAATTGTATCAGCTGTTCCCTGTCTCCCCTCCCCTACCCACAGAATTCTATTGGCCCCTGAGGAGGGGGGAAGAGAGTTCTGGCTCCCCTTCCTGCAGCAGCTGTGATTGGCTGTTCTTTCACAGGAGGCTGGGAAGTAGGAAAGACAACCAATAAGAGCTTTTGGGAATCATGTGACATCTATACCATCTCCAGTCAGTCATTCTGAGACTGCATCAGCAGGGGCCACAATCACATTATTTGCCATGAAGTCAGGACAGTTGGCAAAACTGCAACCATGATAACTGTGCAAAGTTAGACATGAAATTGCATATTAATTTTTCCACAGTGTCCCGGGTTTTTGATGTTGAGAAAAATCAGGCCATTAATCTCTCTACATCTCAGTTTCCAGTCTATAAAATAGGGATGAAAACACTATTTCAAATTGATCTATAAACGTTAAGTGCTTTGAGATCTTCTGAGGGAAAGTGCTATAGCATTACCAAGTGCTACTCTAATAAGCCTACTATTACAGATTTTGTGTACAATTTTCAAAAGCGCCTACATAAGATGGCTGTCTAACTTCCACTGATTTAAATGCGAGTTAGGCACCTAACCTACTTAGGCATTTTTGAAAATCCTAGTAGGTCCCTATCTGTATAATGACAGCCCTATCCAGACTTCCATGACCTGAAGTCTAAGAATTCTTGCAAGCAGTGTCTGTTAGTCCATGCATGCACCCTTGTCTTCCTTGTGCTTTCAAAAAACGGCATAAAGGCAGGGTGGACTGACCATCTCTCCAGTTCCTTTTCTAGTGCAAACCCAGTAAATATCCGAAGCAGAGGAGAAGGAGGGTTAGTGGAATGCACATAGGGACCACACATCTCGAAGAACCTCCAGTCATTATAAGGTAAGCTTCCTCTTCGAGTGTTGGTCCCTGTTTGTATTCCACTGTAAGTGATTGACAAGCAGTACTCAAGTAGGAGGAGCGTGCAAGAATGCAAACAGCAGAGCCGGTTGGGGACCTACTTTCCCAAGGAATGCCTCAGTGTCTTGAGGCACCTAGAGCATAATGTCTTGTAAACATATGGATGGAACTCCATGTAGCTGCCCTGCAAATGACAAGTAAGGATACTTCATGAAGTGATGCCACTGAAGCTGCTTGTGCTCTTGTAGAATGAGCCATCACAACATGAACTGGAGGAAGATACAACAACAACTGGTAACAGCCTGAGATCCACTTAGAAATCCTCTGGTAGGATTTCGCTTGACCTCAAACTTCTTCTGCTGTGGCAAGAAATAATCTAGGTGATTTTCTAATTATTTTTGTCTTTTGCAGGACAGAGTATATCATACATTGAGGGAGTGAAGTCTCTCGTCAGATGCATGCAGTTTTTTGGGGGGAGGGAACCCATACACCGCACACACAGGTAAGAGGACTGATTGGTTTACGTGAAACACTAACATTACTTTGGGGGTAAATTTTGGATGTAGTCATAAAGACACTTTGTCCTTATGGAATATAGTGTACGATGGATCTGCCAGTAGGATTCCCAGCTTATCCATCCTCCTGGCTAAGGTGATGGCCACAAGAAATGCCATTTTTCTTTCTCAGTGAGACATTGAACCACTAGCTACATGTTCCAAGAGAGGCTTGATGAGTGCCAAAAGTAAACAATTTAAGTCCCAATGAGGAGTAGGCTTCCTTACTGACTGGAAAGTCCCGATTAGGCCCTTTAAGAATCTGCTAGTCAACAGGTGAGTGAAAATTGAATAACCATTTGATGGTGGATGGCACACACTAATTGCTACCAGGTGGATTTGTATAAAACTGAGGGAAAGCCCAGCTGTTTTGAGAAAAAGTCCAAAAATGAGGGGAATATCCTCTATCTGCTGACTCAGGAGATAGAGATTCTACTGTGCTCAGGTGGAAATGTGCCACTTGGCTGAATAGCATTTCCGAGTGAAATCCTTTCTGCAATTAAGGATTGTTTGTACGACTTCAGAGCAGGAATGCCCTAATGTTGATGCCCATCCAAAAACCAAGCCATGACATGAAGTGCTTCAGGGTTGGGATGTCTGATCTTGCCCTTCTCCTGAGGTCAAGAGATAGGGAAAGGAAAGGATGCTGACTGGAATCCAAAATGACAGTCCTAGGAAATTTGGGAACCAAAACTGTCTGGGCTAATTGGGGACAATGAGGATGACTTGTGCCCTGTCCTAATGAATATTCCTTAAAACCCGAAACAGGAGCAGTAAGGGAGGAAAGGCATAGCTCAGATGGTCTGACCAGGGGAGAAGGAGAGCATTTTCCTGAGAATGTTGTCCTAGAGCTCCTCTGAAACCATGTGAATTGCATTTCTTGTTTGTTTGCGAGGCAAATAGATCCCAGTTGGGGGTTCTCCACTGAGCAAAACTGCTGAACTGTGCAATTTCCACTCGTGATCAATGGCAAAATGTCAGCCAATACATTCTGAGTTTCTGGAAGGTAACCCACTGTGGATTTGATTCCTATACACCAGTTCTACAGGGTGACCACTTCTACACACAGGGGGACTGATCTCTCCCCTCCCTATTTGTGGATGAGTGTGACAATTGTCATATTGTCTGCACTATGAGGACATGGTGAGACTAGATGAATTGTAGAAAAAAACTTGCAAGCTTCCCTGCCTGCCTGGAGTTCCAGAAGATTGGTGTGCATCCTGGGGTGTCCAAGTGCCCTGTGCCATATGATTATCCATGTGGGCTCCCCAGTCCAAGAGAGAGGCATCAGTGATGATCATCTTGTGTGGCAAAGGTGGCCAGAAGGGGCACCCACAAATACTTAATGATGATCCTTCCACCACATTAGAGACAATGCTACTCTGGAAGAAATTGTTGCCACAGTATTCATGCTGTGTTTGGCTGGTGAATACACTGTCTGGAACCATGTCTGACAACCTACATGGTGTCTTGCAAATGGTGTAACATAAAGTTCCTGAAGCCATGTGCCCCAGGAAGGAAAGACAAGTTCTCACTAGAGCTTCCGGGGTGCACATAACCTGATCTGTATTAGGTTGCACATGGTGCAAAACTTGTCCCTTTGTAGATAAACTCTCGCTGAGGCTAGTCACTAGTCTGTGTCAGAGGGAGGTCGGACTTTTCCAAATTCACATGGACTCCTAGGGAAGAAAGTGGTTAACGCATTGATGAAGTTGACTTATAGGCTTCCTGAGATGTCTTGTCAACAAAAAGCCAATCAATGAGCTGCTACTACCAGAAAGACCTTGGTGACGATCCTAGGGGCAGTGGGGAGGAGCACCCTGTAATGAAAGTAGTGAATCTGAAAAAAATCTGTGGGCTGGGTGAATATTCACATGTAAGCATCCTTCATTATCAAGAGCTATAAACCAAATGGCTTTTTCCAGGGATGGGATTATTGATGCTAGAGTGACAATGCAAAATCTCTGTGTGTGAATAAAATGGTTGAGATTGCAGACATCGAGGACAGTTTTCCAACTTCCTGTCTTCTTGGGTACTAGGAAGTACATAGGCAAAAACATTTCCCTTGGTGTTGAAGAAGTACCTGCTCTATTACTTCTGCCTGAGAAACCCTTTGTGAGAATGGTCCCTGAAGAGGGACAGGGATTTTGGAGGAGTAAAGCAGAAGCGGGTTTTGGAGGAGGGAAATTAAATTGATTGCATTGCCAGAATCGATGATATCTAATACCCTCTTGTCCACTATTATAGCACTACAGATATGATGTCCCCTGAAAGCAATGTGGGGAATTGAACAGTGGTGGCATAAATGGTTTGTAGGACTTGAATGCCCATCAAAAACATCTTTTCAACAGGGGATGGGATTGATATGATGTAAAAATTGGAGGGGCAGGGAAATGAGACTTCTGTACTCTCTCTCTCACAAGAAAGGTTATAAGACTACTGGTGAGATGCTAGACTAGGTGTGTAAAGCTGGCTATGATACTTCCTTTTGGGGGCAAGTGTATTTTCACTGGAAAAAAATGGGCTGCAAAGGTGAAGTCCTCCATGGTGTTTTGAACCTCCATACAAAACCCTGAAGCATGCAACCATGACTCATGGAGCATCACAGTGGCCAGTCCCATCAACCTAGATTATGTGTCTGCTGCATCAACTGCTGACTGAAGTGTGGTTCTGGCCAACTGTTTACCCTCTTCTGTAAGAGCCTGGAAGTAACCTCTGTCCTGCTGTGGTAGCTTGTCCACAAAATTCTGTGAATTTGGAATAGCTGAGATAGTTATACTTAGCCAACAGCACTTGACTGTTCGCTATACAAAACTGAAGGCTAGTAGATGTGAAGACCTTTCTTCCCACAACTCAAGATGCTTAGCCTTCTTGTCAGAAGAAGTGATTTATGATGTTGTCTAGATCTCTTTGTGGCAGCCTGGATGACCAGAGAGTTCAGTGCAGGGTGGGTAAAATGAAATTCTTCTCTTTTAGCTGGAACTAAACAACATTTCTCTTCCCTCTTTGGGATAGGAGCTCATGTGGCTGGTACATACCAGAGTGCTTTAGAAGGTTCCAGAATAGCTTTATTAACTGGAAGTGCTATTCCGCTGGATCTGGTGGTTTGTAGGATATCCAGGAGTTTGTGTTGAGGGGCATGGACCTCCTCTAGGGAGATGTGGAGTTCCTCTACCACCCTTTGCCATTAATCCTGAAGTAGTTTATGGTCATTCAGGGGGGACAGAGATGCCAGGGTGATTGCTTCATCCAGAGAAGATGACAACAATCTTGTCAGTACGGGCGGAATCAATGGAACCAGTTTGTATGCTTCTTCTTCCATGGAGTGAGTAGAAGGCTCTTATTGTTCCCTTGGAGGAGAATACATGGGCTCTCTATATCGGGCATACAGGTCACATATTCCCCAGTATGTTGGTTTAGGAGGAAGTTGTGCGGGTCCTCAAGGCATAGGTCCCAAAGCAAATGTTGAGGTAGAGGTTGATACCAGGCTGCTCTGAATCTTCTGTCTGGACTAATTTCTCAGAGGAGCAGATGGCAGCTCCTCTAAAGGACTGGATTCTCCCTAGGAAGAGAAGAAAGGGTCCAGATCCAACAGTGGTGCTGATGGAGGAAAGGCACAGCTGGCAGATGGAAGAGGGCATAGGGCTTCTATCAAAGAACATTCCATGGGGGAGTCACCACCTCCCTAGTGAGAAAAGGTCCCAATGTGGGGGAAAAATGAGACTTTGGAAGAGCAAAGACATCTTCTGGTGCAGTACAAGTCTCTGACCTCCCTAGAATGTGAAGGGTCTGATCTGTTTATGCTGACAGGGGTAGGAGGAGGGAGTCTCTGTGTGACCAGAGTGGGAGACAATGACAGTACGATTGTGCCAGAATTGACTGATCCTGACTTTTTGACGGTGGAGAGGGTGTTGCTGGTACTGGGCCCTGTACCAGCAGAGCCCTGGGTTTGTGGACTTTAGAGTCATGGCCCTGGGACTTAGTATGTCCTAAATCTTTAGGAGTTGAACAAGCAGATTTGCTCAATGTAAGTGGAGTTGTGTCAGATGTCTTTAAAGAGAAACCCTGATGCTTGTGTGAGTGTTCTCTGCCTTCCCAATGAGACCGATTAAGGAGAATCTGTACCCACAGATCCCCTCAGACAGAGTCAGACCTCATGCCAGAAGGCACGTTACATGTTGATTCAGGCTGATGTACAGGGTGGGTGCTTCAGACTGGGTTACACTGTGGCCTGATGGCCTTCTACATGAGATGTTTTCTAAGGCAGTGTTCCCTCATCTCATGGGTACTGCTAGGGAAAAAGCAATAGATGTTACACCTAGCCGCAATATGTGCCTCCCTAAGACAGCACAAACAGCGCTGGTGGTTATCGCTGACCAAGAAGGAATGGCAGCAGGACACCGTTTTTGAAGCCTGGACTTCTGGATATAGTCCAATACCTGTAACGAGGCAGGAGGAGCGAAAAGGTCCCTGAGGCAGGTAATCTAACTAGAAAACTCTGATAAAGAGCAATACAATTATTAAAAAACTTACTAACTATAAAGAACTATATGCAAGAAGCATTAAGACAAATTTTGAAATATTTGCAGATGGAAGAAAATCGAAGGAAAGCTCCAGACACTGGCGGGTCTGACCCAGGCCATGTGGCAGTAAGAAGGAACTGGAATGGTGGTCAGTCTGCTCCACCCTTTATGCCTTCACTGAAACACATGAGGAAGGCCAGGGCGCATGCGTGGACCAACAGACACTGCTTGCAAGAATTCTCTGACTCTGGGTGCATGAAGCACATTCACATCCCCACAGTGGAATACCCATATGGACCAGGACATAAGGAGGAACATGTAGTGGTGTCCTAGGGAAATCTTCCTCACCAGTGGACAGCTATTTTAAATTAGGTAAAATAAAATTCTTGACAGTGTCACTCTAAAGAAAACAGACCCAACCAAAATGAATTTGGAAGTTACAGATTAGTAGGTCAAAGGCTCTCCTTTATTAAATAGGACATCATCTGTCCCTTAAAAAGTGTGATATAACAATGCTTTAATGCCTTCTTTCTCTGGGTATGTAATATTTCCAGCCAAGTTCAGTATATTACTCTTTTTAATACACATTCATAGCATAAATCATCAGAATCGAAAGGGAGATATTAGTTACAGTGAGAGATGATGAAACTTTTGCTACAGAATCCAAAGCCATACAGATCTTGCCTGGTTTTCTGTTTTGTAATAAATGCAAATTTCAGCTCACGTCGTGTCAAAAAATTTGCTAAAGTGCCTGTGTCTGTTGAGCACTCCCTGGGTCCAGCTGTTAGTAACCTCTGGGCTGAGTTTTAAGTGAACTTGGGCTGATCTATGGTTTTGCATGAAAACCACGGGAAATTCAATTATTTTCATGGTTTTGGCAGGAAACCAAATGAAACACTGCATTTCTAACTGAGTTTCATTTTGAGTTTTCAGTTTTATTTGAATCTGAAACTTAAAGCATGATTCAAGGAGGCAAATTCCCTTCCCATTTACCTGAATGTAATTCTAGAGCAATTCCACTGATTTCATTGGAGTCATTCCAGTTTTACACGTGTAGAAGCAGAAGAAAGTGTTCCTATGAAGGCCTGCAAACACGTATTACCAAACAATGCTTATTTCCATGACTAGGTGTTTGTAAGATCATGCTTTTGACTGTTATTTGAAGCTAATTCCATACTAATGCTTCAGTCATTAGTTTTTTTAATAGCATAAAGATCTTGTCTTCACTATGAACAGCCTGTGGTTTGTTTGTTTGTTTTTAAAAGCTAGATTTAAGTTCCCAAATACACGAAAAAACCCACTAGTCACTTATTTTTCCTAGCTTCCCAAATGAAACTTTTTGTAATAGATTACCAAATACATTAGTCTGGAAACTATCACACAAACAGAACATTGGTGTTGAAGAATCCAATCACAAAGGGAGGAACAGAGAAACTAGAAAATACAACTTAGATCACAGAAATCCAAAGTAGAATTCATACAGTATGTCTGGTATGGATTTCACCTTTTCAAAAGTGCATTGCAATTTTTAAACTAGCTACTGATTATTTCTTAATATGCCAATTTATACCCCAAGTGTTCTGGAAAAGAAATCTCTCATTCAAGAGAAAGATATTCCTTCCAGTTTTTCCATCTTTTAAGGATTATTAACTTGGCCACTGAATATGCCAGCAAAACATTTCTTCTTTTCACTGTCAGACCACCACTGAATCTGAGCCCAAATATGCATAACTCAAGGTCTTATATTCAAATCCAATCTAGCATTCAAAAGCAAAAGAAAAGAAAAACAGTTTCAAGCCCAGCAGACCACTATCCTCCTTGTGATGTCTACATTTATAGGTTGGTTATTTGTGCTCTTAACTGCTATCATAGGAGTTGGAAGAAATCCCATGAAGTATTTTAATATTCTTTTGAATGGAGTAATTGCATACCGCATCCTATATCTTTTTCCATTCATGAATCACTTTCTTTTGCTATCTTGTTCCCATCTCATGTGAGATGGAGCCAATATTTTCTTATCTACATTCCAATATTTATTTATATACATTCAGTCAGTATGAATCTTCCTCACTGTCATTAAAGCTACCACAGTTCTGGTGCTTATTTCTTGTTTAAAGCAGGGACATGTTCTGAAAAGTGACAGTGTGTAAATAGCATTTTTATTGGCTCTCAATGAGCTCCATATCAAGTTTGTTCAGTTTACAAGTTAAAAGTTGTTTCTTTTCTCACTACGAGCCATGCAAACTCAAGCTGTTATCTGAAAGTCATACTGTGTTTTTTCTGTCTCATGCAACATATCTTCTTTAGTACAGGTTGCTGTTTTAAGTCAAGGGTTCTGGGTGGTTTATTCCAAATGTTACACATTTGCCTGTTTTATCTCAGACCTATATCTACGGTCATGATCTTCAAAAGTGATTAGTGATTATCGGTGTCTCAATATGCGGGTGTTTAACTTGGGACACCTTAAAGAGCTTGAGTTACAGAGGAAGGGTGACTCAACACTTTCAAAATGAGCACTCAAAATGAGATCATCCCCCACTCCTTTAAAGAAAGTCCCCCATTAGGCTCCCAGAGAATAAGGCTCACAGACTCGTCAGCACTCTGAAAATCTTGGATTTATATCTTGAATAAAGTTGGCAAAGGTCTAACATACTGACTGTAGGCAGAGGAGAAATCTTGACTTAGAACAACTACTTACACTAAACAATATTCAATATCAGCATATTAAAAGAACTGGCTGATTTGTGCACTATTGTTCAATCCTGTAACTCAAAACAACCATACAACACTTTGGAAATGTGGTGGATGAAAAAAAAGCTCTGCCCTGGATTCAGATCTTATATACCAAATTTCATCAGCGACTGAGTCGTTACATCTAATACAATTAATATTAATCTAAACTTTGACTGTAATAATATTAAACAGAAATACTGAAGCATCCTTAATTACAGCACTTCCAGTGTGTGGCTGTGTCTTTGTAAACTATATGAAGATGGCACTATAAAAGATACAGCCAATCTTACTATACAATGAATCCTAGGAATGCATAATACTGTACTAGTGTACAGTCAGGTAATCTACTGTCTCTTTAAATACATCTAAATATTAGGTCTATGATGGATCAACCTGAGAAAAATGCTAAAATATAACTGCTAAAGTTAATACTTATTTTATACTTGCTTTTCTACGAGACTTAGTTGGAAAGCCTTTTTCATTTTATTATAAGATGTACAGTCTTAATCTACATTTCAATAAGATATTTAAAGGCAGTGCTGAAACTGTCAAAGACCCTTTCTTAAGCCTAAGAGAGGCCTACAAAGGAATGCTGACAGTTTCGTTTTCTGTGACACGGAAGCATTATTTTATCGAGAAAATGTTATTATACTCTGATTCATCTGAGCACTTCCCTTTGCAGACTCTTGCAACCCTCACATGTGTTTGGTGGTACAAAAGCTGTAGTATCACCCATACTGTCAAGAATCTTTACGATAAAGGTAGATGAAATTATCCGAATAAATGTATATTCTTTAGTTTCATTTGTAGCCTCTTGGTGCAAATGCAACAAGAATAAAGTCCCCCGCTAAGAGGTGTGTAAACGATAAACAAGTTCTAAGAGATACTGTTTGACGTATATCTTCTTCATCCTTGTACTACTACTACAGAACCCATTAAATCACTCTGTGCAGCTACATCCTTCACATTTTTATTGTGAGCATTACAATATTTTTTCTTTATGGTTCCTTTTTTTGTTTATATTATATACACATATGTAAGGGGACTGTTGCCCCCTTACTAACAGTCAGTGGGGGTGTTTTGGTTGGCTAGCTCCCAGTACTAAAAGGGGAAGGGTCTATGGGAAACCAGGACCCTGAGATTGATAGTCTCCAGGAACAATGGGGAGAGGCCAATGCTTCAGGTGAATGACAGGGCGGGCAGGCTAATCAGGGAGTCAGGAGGCCAGGGAGGTGCCGTCCTCCATGTGAGCTTGTTGGGGACACTGGGGCATGGCCACTAGGTAACTCGAGGGGATGGAAGACCACGAGTGTCGATGAAGCCCCTCGCACTAGGCCCAGGTGTCCTTGGCCCCCCCCTCCTGCCTGGAGGCACTCGCAGCAGCTCTGCGTACTAGGCCCAAGTGTCCTTGGCCTCCCCGCCTGGAGGCACACACAGCAGTTATGCTGAGAATCTGCAACAATATGTTGCAGAGTCAGACTGCCTGAAACTAAGCAAGGCCAAACGGGAGATATGGAAGAACAATGCTGAATAAAGCAGCTTTATGTATAGTTTAACAAATGATACAGAGAACCAGGGAACTAGCTGGGAACTGGATTGGCTGGCTATATGGATACTTGGGGCAGCTTGCTATTGGATAAGTATGCTGGGAAAAAGGATGTATAAAAGCCTGTGTAACTTCCTGCTCTGTTGTGCAGGATTTGAGATTTTATTCTCCCTGTATCTTTTTGCAGCTGCGAATAAACTTTTCTGTTTCTCCACCCCGTTGTGATTATTGGGTGCAGCACACCAGGTAACGAACCAACTCAAGCTGTTGTTCAGCCTCTTGGCACTGGGTGCCAGCAACAGCTTTTGGCGCCCAACGTGGGGCGACGAGGCTGCAATTTAGCCTTGCCCGGACCCCTCCTGGAGGTCGAGGATTGCATCGAGAACCGACGCCCAGCGCGCACCGGTGAGTTCATCGGGGGCCTCGGAGGAGATGCAATTTGATCGACCCCAGAGGGCACAACGGTGCAACGCACTCATATAGTGGAGAAGCTGTTGTGGACGGCGGTGAAGAACCGGTCCCTTGGATAAGGTAGGAACCTTTTAAAATCCGGATTATATGCTCTGTTGGAACCTGGGGACGCCCAGAATTACCCTGTAGGTATGGGACAGGGACAGAGCTCAGGGGTTAGGGCACGGTGTACGCCCCTAGAGTGCATTCTAGCAAACTGGAAGGTTTTTGGTGCAGATCCAATGACTAAGAGCCAATTAAAACGATTCTGTACAGCTGACTGGCCTCAATATCAACTAGAGGACCAGGAGTGGTGGCCACCAGGAGGGTCAATTAATTACAACACGATCCTCCAATTAGTTTTGTTTTGTCAGTGAATGGGTAAATGGAATGAATATTTGTATGCACAAGCGTTTATGGCTTTAAGAAATAGAACAGAGCTGTAATTCTGCAAAGTTGTAATTTGACTCCAACTGGTTCGGTAGTAGCTAATGTTTGTCCCCAGACCCCCACCTCCACTGTAATGGCAGAGCCGGTGTCCCCTTCGGCCCCCACACTCCCACCGTATAAGGGTAGGATGCCTTGGGTTACAGAGATTGCCC
This sequence comes from Eretmochelys imbricata, assembly GCF_965152235.1. NCBI lineage: Eukaryota > Metazoa > Chordata > Testudines > Cheloniidae > Eretmochelys > Eretmochelys imbricata. Next base: position 24,775,204 of record NC_135582.1, read on the forward strand.
CCTCGGTGGGACTCTATCCTTTGCTTACGGAGACTGTTGTGGCTTGCCCAGGGGCAGACGGACGTCAGGCTACCACTATGCAAGTTTACACCCATGTGCCATTCAATCCAATAGACTTAGCAGCTTTTAAAACACAGGCTGGGGAATTCTCAACGAACGCAAGCAGGTTTATTTCAGTCTTTGAGGGGTGCCTCAGTAGTCACAAGCCGATTGAGAGGACTGTAATATCCTCCTGAGAACCCTGTTGTCTGAGGTGGAGAGGGATCAGGTTACAGCTAAGGCAAGGGGAGCGTCAGCTTTCAAGTGAAAGAAAGGAAGCTATCTGTCAAGTTCCTCTCCAAATAATTGTAAGCGGCTCAGGGCATTTCCGGGTATGGCAGGTTTTTGCAGGATATGGATCCCAGAGTTTGGACTGTGAGCTAAACCCCTGTACGACTGTGTAAAAGGAGTGGATCATGACCCCTTCTATTGGACCCCAGAGGCTGATAGGGCATTTAAAATCCTGAAAAGAAAATTGATGGAAGCCCCAGCTCTGGGCCTGCCGGATCTCTCTAAGCCGTTTCAGTTGTATGTACATGAACGAAGGGGGGTGGCCCTAAGAGTGCTTACACAGCTGTTAGAAGCATGGAGACGTCCCGTGGCTTATTTTTCTAAGCAATTGGATCAGGTTGCAAAGGATTGGCCGGCATGTTTACGGGCGGTCGCAATTGGATCAGGTTGCAAAGGGTTGGCCAGCATGTTTACGGGCGGTCGCAGCTACTGCCCTATTGCTTGAGGAAGCCGAGAAGCTAACATTGGGAGGGGTTATGCAAATCTGTACTCCCCATATGGTCCGAGCCTTATTGGCTGCAAAGGGAGGGCTTTGGCTCACCCAGGCTCGGATTGCTCGGTACCAGGCTAAGCTGTTAGAGAACTCTGAAGTCACCTTACAGCCTTGCCCCTCCCTTAACCCAGCCACTCTCTTGCCAGAAACAGAGGAACAGAAACATGACTGTTTAGAGATCATAGATGCCCAGTACTCCAGCCGTCCGGATTTAAAGGATGTACCCCTCCCAAATGCAGATTATGAGTGGTACACTGATGGTAGCAGATGGTAACTGTAATAGATGGGCAAAGGAGGGCGGGTTATGCTGTTGTGACCCTCCATGACACTGTGGAAGCTGAAGGTTTGCCTGCTGGGACCTCTGCCCAGCTGGCCGAACTAATAGCCCTGACCCGTGCACTTGAACTGTCAAAAGGAAAGCGGGTCAATATTTTTACTGATTCAAAGTATGCTTTTGGTGTGCTGCATGCTCATGCTGGCCTATGGAAGCAAAGGGGAATGCTGACAGCCCAAGGCTCTCCAGTCAAGTATGGGCCCCAAATCCTCCGGCTCCTAGAAGCCGTACAACTCCCCTCGGAAGTGGCGGTGGTACAATGTAAAGCCCATCAAAGGGAAGATCAAGATGTGGCCAGAGGTAACGCCCGGGCAGATAGAGAGGCTAAGCATGCTGCCACCCTGCCATCCCCTCAGACTGAGAACGCCCATATGCATGCCCTTATCCCATCAGTAGGGGAGCTTCCAACCCCTCAGTACTCTGGGGAGGAGAGACAGCTAACTGACAAACTCGGTCTCCGGGAAAAGGAGGGATGGCTCCATCCCCAGAAGGGAAGGTCCTCTTACCAAAGGGCCTGATCCGGCCAGTGCTGCAGAAACTACATCAAACCACTCATGCTGGCAGGGAAGCACTTATCCAGCTAATGGGAAAATATTTTATCACTTCCGGACTCCGACCCCTGGCTGCCCAGGTACAAGCGGACTGCTTAGTCTGCCAAAAGAATAACCCCCGACCGGGACATCCTGTGCCACCAGCTGCCCTGGAACCCACTCCGGGCCCCGGATGTGTGTGGCAAATAGACTTTACTGAGTTTCCCCGGACCTAAGGGTTCAAATATCTCCTTGTTATAGTGGATCGGTTCAGCAGATGGCCAGACGCCTTCCCATGCCGTAACTGCACTGCCAGAACAGTGGCCCTCAAGTTTGTTAAGGAGATCATTCCTCGCTTTGGACTCCCCCGGTGGATGGAATCTGACCACGGGACACACTTCACGTCAAAAATCATTCAAAGCATCTCACATGCCTTACAGATCCCCTGGAAACTCCATACGCCCTGGAGACCGCAAGCCAGTGGTGTAGTGGAGCATACCAATCAGACCCTTAAACGGCATCTCTCAAAAGTGTGCCAAGAAGCCTCACTGCGATGGCCTGATGCTTTGCCCCTCGTCCTACTCCGTATCCGCGTTCTCCCAAAGGGTAGATTAGGGCTCAGTCCCTTTGAAATTATGTTTGGAAGGGCATGGCCTATGAATGGTACCCCGGTTCTGTCAGGGGAATGGGAGCTGGGTAATGGCTTTTTGTCACAGTATATGTGTTCCCTGTCTGCTGTTCTCTTGTCTCTTCACAGGTATACCAAGGATTCCCAGCCTCTCCCCTTGGACTCTCCCGTCCACTCCTTACAGCCTGGTGACTCTGTGCTTGTTCGCACCTGGAAAGACGAGCCTCTCCAGGAAAAGTGGAAAGGACCCTATACCGTCCTGCTGATCTCCCATACAGCGGCAAAGATCGAGGGACACAAGAACTGGATCCATCACTTTCGTCTGAAGGCAGTATCCGCCCCCTCGTCAGCAGAACAGTGGACCGTCCAACCTGCTGACTCCTCATCTAGTGACGATCTCGGGCTAAAGCTACTGTTTAAAAGACACAAATAGCGGGCACCTTAATGCTAAAATGGGCCCACGCAGGTACTGGAGACCCTGGGTTGGGAAGACTCTGGTCATAATTAATTGGGTAACATTGTTATTCTCTGTATTGGTATTTCCAAACTGTGCATATCGGGAGCATAACTCCTTTGTTTTGCTTGCACACCATGTTGCTAATTTAACAAACCAGACTGATTGCTGGGTATGTGCTCCAACTCCACTATCCCCCAAAACGGGAATGCCCCTTGACATGCTGCCCTTGACCCTAGCAGAATTAGCCACCACCAAAGAGCAGGAAAGAACGGACTCGCCGTTCTGGAACAAGACCTCTTTACAGCAAGCCACCTATCAGGAACAGGAGTATTCAGTTGCAGTACTCACTGAGGGAGTGTTATGTTTTACCCGAAACCAATCTGATTACTATGGGCGTCCTGTGGGAAAAAGCTCCTGTGTTATTACACAGTGGGCTGATGGGTAGTGGATAAAGACCAAAAGGGGAGGCCAGCAGTGTGGGTGTAATGGTTCCTCCCCTTTTAGGGAAACTCTTACAAATACTCTTACCACAAAAGAAAGGTTTGGAAATATAACTTGCCGTCCAGTTAATATCTCCAATGTAGCAAGCCAATGGTGGGTTTGTAGTGGTCCCTATGGCGAGTGTAATTTGAACGGCACAATTAGAAACGCCCCCACTTGTACCCAATCAAAAAAAATAAGAAGCCCCCATAGGGGCATAAAAATTGTTTAAAAAAGCAGCCAAAGCAGTCTTAAATATCCCAGGAATCCCCTTAAGAAACAGTCCTTACTGGGCCCTACAGGGTCACTATTTTGTATGTGGCCGAAAGGCTTACAAGGTGCTGCCAGCCAACTGGACAGGTAGCTGTTACATAGCTCATGGAGTTCCTCATCTTTCCATAACTGCCACACTGCCCAAAGGAAAGATTAGAAATGCCCGAGACACCTCTGTTGAGTCACGAGAAAAGACCCTGCGGCGACTGACTACGGCATTGGAAGGCAATATGAAGAATCCCCTCACAACTGAGAAGCTTGTAGGGTGCTCTGTACTGGGAATAGCACCACTGTTTACTGGGCCAGCCATGGCATGCATAGGCCGCTATACTGTAAGGCTGCAAATGATACTTGAGAAAGTTGCCTTAGAGTTAGAGGACTCGGTTAGTGATTTAGGGTCAGCAGTAAAAACATTAAATAAAGAGGTACAGCAGCTCAGGACGTTTTCCCTCCAAAACAGGCTGGCTTTGGACTATCTCTTGGCATCCCAAGGAGGGGTTTGTGCCCTTGTCGGGCCCCAATGTTGTGTATATGTAAATGATACCAGTTATAAAATCTATGAAAAGGTGGTACAGGCTGAGGCCCATGCCCGAGCCGGAGCACAGGTTGCCTATACTGCCCCCGAGAGCGATTGGTTGCAAACCTTGTTTTCAGGCTGGGGTTTGTCGTCTTGGCTTGGTGGTTTATTTAGCCTGTTATTGAAACTTCTCTTTCCTGTATTGCTTGCATTACTGGTATTATGCTGTGCAGTATCATGTGTCAGGGCCCTTTTGCAAAAGTTAATAAGTCATTCTCTTCAGGGCTATCACAAAGTGCTTATGCAAAGTCATATTGTAAAGAAATAAGTAGCCCAAGTGAGAAAACTCAGAGCCAAGGCTGTTGAGTGTTCTCAAAGGGGGGAGTTGTTGGGGACACTGGGGCATGGCCACTAGGTAACTCGAGGGGATGGAAGACCACGAGTGTCGATGAAGCCCCTCGCACTAGGCCCAGGTGTCCTTGGCCCCCCCTCCTGCCTGGAGGCACTCGCAGCAGCTCTGCGTACTAGGCCCAAGTGTCCTTGGCCCCCCCGCCTGGAGGCACACACAGCAGTTATGCTGAGAATCTGCAACAATATGTTGCAGAGTCAGACTGCCTGAAACTAAGCAAGGCCAAACGGGAGATATGGAAGAACAATGCTGAATAAAGCAGCTTTATGTATAGTTTAACAAATGATACAGAGAACCAGGGAACTAGCTGGGAACTGGATTGGCTGGCTATATGGATACTTGGGGCAGCTTGCTATTGGATAAGTATGCTGGGAAAAAGGATGTATAAAAGCCTGTGTAACTTCCTGCTCTGTTGTGCAGGATTTGAGATTTTATTCTCCCTGTACCTTTTTGCAGCTGCGAATAAACTTTTCTGTTTCTCCACCCCATTGTGATTATTGGGTGCAGCACACCGGGTAACGAACCAACTCAAGCTGTTGTTCAGCCTCTTGGCACTGCGTGCCGGCAACAAGCTGAATTTGCCTGGGTCAGACAGAGAGGGGCCGAGCTAAGGAGAAAGCAGGGGCCCAAGCTAAGCTGGGGAGCAGAGCTGTGCCAGATCCAGAGGGACCAGAAAAGCAGCCCAGAGAGAGCAGACCCTGTCCTGGGAGCAGAGCTGCAGCCCCAAAGCCAGAGACACAGCCCAGAGAGAGCAGACTTGCCCTGGAAGGAGAGCTGCAGCAACCAGAGCCAGAGGGGCCAGAAAAGCAGCCCACGGAGCTGGAGGCAGAGCAGCAGCAGCAGTGCAGAGACAGAGTGGTGCAGCTGGGGCTGGAGCAGTCTGGAGCTGGGTGTGGTGAGCAGCTGGGGAGACCGAGGGGGACCCTGGGCAGTGGGCCCAGCACAGGGAGACACCTCAGCCAAGAGGCTCTGCAGGCCAGGCTTGGATCGTAACCCCGACAGGGCGGGGGTGACACTTGGAAGAAGGGTCCTACCACTTCGAGCCTGAGGCTACCAGCAGAGCAAGTGTCCAACCCACAGCATCCCTGCAGCACAGCCAGGGCCTGAGAAGGCCTGAGACTTACAAGGAACAGACTGTGAACTGCCCTGACATTCCAGAGACACGGTTTGTGATGTTCCCTGCCACAGAGCGGGTTGATGTGTTTCCTTTAACCTTCCCATTTTTCCTTATTCTTTTTAAAATTAATTGTTGATTAAATAACTTGTATTTGCTTTAACTTGTATGTAATGGTCAGTGGGTCAGAGAAGTGCGCAGTGCAGAGAGAGTACCCTGGAGTGGGGACACCCTAGCCCCTGTCCTAGGTGACCACAGCAGGGTTGGGGGTCGAGCCCCCATGAATCCTGGGCCCAGCCTTGTTGGGGTTACGAGGATTCTGCCAGACAGGAGAGTGGAAGGGGAGTCCTCAAGGGCAGGGAGGCCACTGGGTAAAGGAAGTGGGAGCGAGGACTCAGATCCTTTTGCTAGCCCACTTCACCGGGGTAGTGCAGAAGCCAGGAAAGTTCCCCACAATAGTGGGACTATTCCCCCACTTACACATACACAAACACAATTAATGCTTTTTCATTACAAACATGACCCTAGCAAAAAAGGTTTTACTCTTGTATGTTAAATGTATATGTATAATCCATAAACAGTTTCTAATTAGTCACATGTGTATTCCAATGTGGAGTTGTGTCTTACAAACCAACACTGAAATGTATAAGAAACTGTCAGATCAAAAGTCAATTGGTAAAATCATCTAATTTTCAGAGCTGAGATGGTGTCACAGTTAGTTAGCCATAAATGTTTAAAATAGCAACCAAACTTTTGTTCTAGTTGAGTTGAAAGGCTGCACGCTTTGATGTCTTTGCTTTTATCATTTGTATATAGCCTAAAACTGCAGATTTTGCTTTCCTCCTTGAAATAGTAGACATTACTTCTTATTGAAAATATACAGGTAGGTCAATCAGTATTTATGGAGTCAGCATACAGTTTTCAACCATGCATGTAATCACTTATAGCACAAGTCCGCAAAAGTGAAAATACAGTAGTTTCTCCCTACTATTTAACCTTTCCTTCCTGTCAGTTGTTGACCACGTCATACAAAAATTGCATCTTCAGAATAGTATCTGGAACCACATCCTACTTATCATACTCATGTGAAAGGTCCCATTTACTTCAATGGTGTCATTTTTCAATTCTTTGTTTTTTCAGCAGGGGAGAGGGCAGCAGAGTCTATTTGCAGAAAATGTGTTTGAACAACAAAATATACAGACATGCCTAGAGTTTGAGAGTCATGTAACAGAAACTTGAGAGGCCCCAATGAAATGTTCAGACCTAATCTCATTATTGTACCATTCTTCATATGTAACAAATGTGAAATAAACTTGGAATGTCAGGTGGGAGTGGAAATGAAGCAACAGAGGCCCAGCCACACTTTAAGAGAGAGTGTAGATGTAGACCCCGTTTGTGATCCATTCCTCAACAGTTAACATAAGGAGCAAGGAAGGTCTAAATTAGACACATCCCTTCTTTTTCTAACGAAACAAATAATTTCCACTATCAAAACAAACTCAACTTAATGTGTTAAGGTAAAAGTAGCTAGCAAAATTCATACCTCCCCACTTGTTGCGGGTTATAAGGTGGTGATCCAAAGCCCACTGAAGTTAGTGGACAGACTCCTGTGAATTTCAAAGAGTGCTGACTCACACTTGAATTATTGCCCTTCCTCGCACTATGGTGAATGAGATGTGGTAAAAGTGCCACCATGCAATTGTATCCAAGACAGAGCCCCAGCATAGCTGAGGCTTGGTATTATATAGCAATATGTATCTGTGTAATCAGCAGTGCCCAAGCTGTTACACAGTGTGATACAGGTCTGCCACAGCTCTGCCAATAAAATACTGTTGAACCGGTTCCCGTGTGCCCGTACATTTGGATTCACTTCCCTCCTGATAATAAGTGAGCCTGTATCAAAAACTATGCAATTGCCAGCATCTATTTAATCTTGTGCATAAAAAGGGAGGGGAAATGAAAGGAGACTAGCGAGAAGACGAGAAATGTACTTCTTAATTACATGGTGGATTGCCCTCCCTACACTAAACGAAGCACCTGGAAAGAGGGATATTCTGCACATGGCTCAGCCCTCGCACACATGCAGCTGCTCTGATCTGACATACAGATGTCACATTTTAGACTTGCTACTGTCAGATTAATGGAGGCAACACACACAGATACTGCACTGAGAGAGAGTTATCCTTATCCATTCACTGTGATTACCATAGAATAGAGGCCTATTGGCTAATATGTCATCCCTCTGCCTCTGAAATGTTGTTTTTTGTTATACATTCAATAGTACTTTGTCTAGTCTACTGTAATGTTAAACATCTGTAAGGAGGGTGTTTCAACTACTAATCTTGTGAGTCTATTCCATAGTCCATCAGATTTCACTTTTAAGAAGCTTTCCCCTGATTTGCTCTGAAAGGGAATTTTCTCAGCCAACCAGAATGTTGGGATACAGTAACTGACTTGTAAGAGTACACTTTTTCCAAAGTTATGCACACTCCTGCATTTTGATTGCTTCTGGTACCCGATTGGTATAATCACTGCTGGTTCTTTTACAATAGCCAGACAGTATATGAATCCCCATACTATGACTCTCAGGCACCAGTTATTAGCTAGAGTTCAGAGATTTGCATAATCATTCTATGGATATTTTTCATTCACTGCACTGTGAATATGGAGATATGTATTTTCTGTTTGCTCCTGTAGTGTTTGCCGGCAATAAAAATGTTGCCTCCATTTATTCTTCCCTTCAGCTGAATCAGAAAACTTCAAAATTCACATGAATGAGAAGGGAGAAATATTAGAAAAAGCAAAGAATATGTGCAAATGATACTGCAGAGAGGGAAAAATGCTAGACTCCTCCTTTTTTTCGAATTCTGCTCAGGGAAGTCATCCCCTCCAAACTCCCATCTCTCCCTACAAATCTGGAAAGTTCTTGTCCCCAGAATTTTTGTAATGCCTGTGTTCAGTGTTTGTTTTCTCAGCTTCTCCCTCTCAGTATCATTTTCATACTCAGTGTCAACAATAACACAATCTAGGGAGATGAAAATCTTTACTGACCTGCGGGGGGGAGGGGGGGAATAGGGAGAGGGAGGGGAGGAAGAAAAGGGAGGGGAAATTAAACGGAAGACAAGGGGAGTTGTGACTTTATCTTGGAATTGTAACTTGGCTCAGACTTGCGTGAAGCTCAGGCCAGGTGCAACTAAATTAGTCACAACATTTCAAATCTGGCCCACAGTTATGATCTGTAATGACAGCTGCACATTTCATCTGGCTTTGTGTGTTTCTTTGTGAAGGTTATATACAGCTCTGATTAACATCCATGCTACCTAAAGAAAAACAACATAGGAGAAAGTAGTGAATGATCTATCCTTAGTTTTAGAGGGCGTTCAGATACTATGGTGAGTGGCCTTACAGAAATCCCTATGAATAAACATCTGGCACTTCGGAGTCACAATGTTGGAGCATAGAGGCCCATGCTTTTACGTTAGGCATCACACACATACACACTAAGAGAACTCCTGTCCCAAAGAATTTATAATGTGTGCAGACAAGACAGATAATGGTAGGAGAAAAGAAGTAGTATCATCCCTATTTTACAGCTGAAGAACTGAGGGACAGAGAGATTAATAGCAGCATCTGACCTTGCTTACGCCAATGTAAAACCAGTGTAAATCCACAGATTTCAGTGGAGCTGCTCTGAATTTTCTCTAGTGGAAGAAAGAGGATAATCAGGCCTAAAGCAAATAATCCAAGGTCACATAGGAAGTCTATGGCAAAGCTGGAAATGGATCTTCTAAATTTAATCTTCTAAAGCCCTAGTCCTGTGGGTTTTTTTTGCAAGACTATCCTACCTGTTCTGCACAGTTAGCCAGAAGGTGCCTGGGGTCCAAGCGGAAGGTTGCCCAAAGATTTTTCATACAAACAATACAATCCATTGTCTCTCCTTGTGATGGAGGGCATTTACTTCCTGAGTGCCTCCTAGAGGCTGGGTGTGGTACTGCACTCTTTTTCCTGCTCCTGGAATCCCCTGTAGGCTGCCACGCTCACTAAGTGGGTCTTCAGTGGCTCAGCCCTCCAGTCAAATCACCCAATCAATACAAACCCCTTCCGGGATACCATAGAGTTCATCAAACTGTCTGCCCCACCAGTGTCTTCAGCCACATCTCTGGGCCATTTAAATCCAGCCCTTCACTCAGGCCTCTAAAGGCATCTTGTCCTATTCTCAGGAAGTGGGCCACTTCACCAGTGTCCTATAGGGAACTCCAGGTTCCAGCCCAGGGACCCTAAAACAGCTGTGTACCATCCCCCCTAATTTGTTGCTGCTGTTTTCCCTGGGCGTGGTCCCACCTAGTCTCTTTACCTTCACCCATTACTTTAGGATTATAGTTCTCAGGTCCACAGTTTCCCAGGTCCAGTAAATGCAGCCAGTCAAGCCCCTCTGGCCTGAGAGTAGCACCCTTCCTCCCACTTCTGGTCCCAGCCAGGAGCTGACCTGCTAAGGCCCTGCAGCTCCTTTTATCCGAGTAGCAGCAAGGGCAGGAGAGATGGTAGCAATTTATCTAACTCAACTTTGGTTGAAATCAGAAAAGCTGCAGGGTTTGTGGGAACAGGGCATCTAGTGGTGAATGTGGCCATTATTTTTCTCTTTTATGGTGTTACCTTTTAAACTATGCTCGAGATCTTTGTTGTCAACTAGTACCCTGTGGCACCGGCCTGGCGTGATGAGACTCTGGTGAGATAGAGCATATAAAAGCATACACTGTAAGTGTGGCGAATTGCAATGACAAGGCTGGGTTGGAGGTAACTTGTGAATGATCTAGTAAATTGAAAATGCCTGCACGCTTTGCCTCATAGTAGTGAAGAGAGAATATGGGCAGTGCCAAGTTGTGTGCTGTAGGCAGAAGCCTTGCGGAGAACAAAAGAGAAACATACCATACCCTACTATCACACCCAGCTTCTCAACTAGCTCTTTAGAAAACAAATATATAGCATCAGCAATCAACCACATTATTATTAATAATGCAGTTAGAAGTGTGGAGGAGGTGAATTTGATCCAGCATTTGAATTATGTACCATTAAAATGAAAATCTCTGCCTAGGTGCCCAGAGAACACAGACACTGCTATAAAACCTAATACACAGTATACAAAGACATGCAACTAACTAAAACCTAACTCAAGTCATGAATAAAAATAACGTTGTAATATTTTGCACTCCAGAGCATCTTTCATCCAAAGTTCTCAAATAATTTTAAAACACATTAATTGATAAATAGAACACCCATGTGAAATAGACAAGAATTATTATCCCTATTGTTCAGGTAGGGAAACTGAGTCAACGAGATGCCAACATCGCAGCATCAGTGATAGAATTGTGAACAGAACACAGGAACCCTGACACCCACTCCCCCATTCTAACCCCTGGACAAACTGCTTCTTTCTAATTCCAATCCTAAACATCCACAGTTTACCAGCCGCAGTCCCCTTCCACCTTCTAAATAGCCTACTTCCTCACACAGGCTTTAAAATCTCAGATACCTCAAATAGCTGATATAATATAGTGTATCAAGAGAGGTCTGAACCTTCCAGGGTTCAATTCACATGGGTGTAGGAGCAGTAAGCAGGTGGTTCCCACATGCTACCAGTCTTTCATTATCTTAACTCCTGATTCAACCCAACTTCTTTCCCCACAGAAATCTCTCTACATCTTCCTGGGCCTGAAGAAGAGGATACAGCTGGGAGAACATGCAAGGAGCCCCACATGCTGCCTCTGGGATAATAGGGCTATTCTGAATCAGCCCCACAGAGGCCTATTCCCTGTTCTGTAACTGCCCTTTGCTTTCTGAAGCTTTTGAGTAGGGCATTTAAGGGTCTGATCCAAAGCCCACTGAATTCAGTGGAAATTTGGAAACACTCTCCTTGACACCAGCGGGCTTTGGATCAGGGTTCAAGTGGAGTTTGTGTATTTGAAACATGACCTGGAGTCTCCCAGTGGCAGAAGGTGATAGTGAGGCCAATAGTACAGCACCTACACTATTGATATTTGCCAGTCTCCATAGCATGGCTGACAACTGGGGCATAAACCTATCAGACCCTAATAGCCAAGTGTGCTTAATAACGCTTGATAAATATTGCTAAATTTTGGTTGACAATGTTGCTTCATATTTCAGAACTGTTTAAAAACTGCCCACTATTTAGAAAAGGAGATTCCATATGGAACAATACCAGGCAGATCCAAGGCTTGTCCAATATATTCTTTTTCTTTGCCTTTCTTTAATTTCACCACTTCTGCTCATATGTATTGTTAAACTTCTACTGCTGTGTTAGAAGCATAAGCCTACAAGAATAAGACTGTACAACATAAGTGCCTGATCATATTCACACTGTGTGATGGCATAATGTGCCAGACATTTCCAAACTCAGAGCAAGACAAAGTCTCTATTCAAATAGCATACAGCTTAAATGGTTACCATCTGAATTCAAAGGGAGATTTAATGATAGAAGACAGGGCCTTAATACAGAAAAAGGTGCAAAACAGCGTATTTTACAATTGTCATGGATTTATTTAACATCACCCTTGCAACCTATATTGATCTCATGCTGAATGACCAACTCGTTCTTTACCTAGTTTCATACTTCTCATGCCTGTGCAATATTTGATTTTATTACAAATGTCTCAAAGTATAAAAAAAAAAAGAGAGAAACCACCTCCAGTCTTTCTATCTTTTAAAAAATAAAAAATAAGAGAAATCATTTCCAGTCTTTCCATCTTTTAAAGGATATCAACGTGGCCATTTCTTGCTTTCACTCCTGCTGGACCATTCCTGCAGCCCAGCCCAAGTATGTACAACATGAAGGAAGGTCTGGTATTCAACGTCAATCTGTCATTGTAAAAAATCTTGCCTGAATTGTACAATACATGTACTATCCCCAGACCCCCACAAAGAACTTGGTTTCAAGTGAGACACTTTCAGTTTCCCTATATTTAAGCAGCACAATGGGATTTAAATGATCTCCATACATTATTTTAATATTAACACACTTTGGATTCAGAGTAACAGCCGTGTTAGTCTGTATTCGCAAAAAGAAAAGGAGTCCTTGTGGCACCTTAGAGACTAACCAATTTATTTGAGCATGAGCTTTCGTGAGCTACAGCTCACTTCATCAGATGCATACCGTGGAAACTGCAGCAGACTTTATATATACACAGAGAATATGAAACAATACCTCCTCCCACCCCACTGTCCTGCTGGTAATAGCTTATCTAAAGTGAGCATCAGGTTAGGCCATTGGAGGCCTTTGCATACCTGAGTCCTTCTTTTAAACCAGTTGTCAAGGTTCCTTCCCCACTCTGAACTCTGGGGTACAGATGTGGGGACCTGCATGAAAGACCCCCCTAAGCTTATTCTTACCAGCTTAGGTTAAACACTGCCACCACCAAAGTGTTACACAAAGAACAGGGGAAGTGCCCACTTGGAAATATCTTCCCCCCAAAATATCCCCCCAAGCACTACACCCCCTTTCCTGGGGTGCATAGGTTAACACAGACCCAAACCCTTGGATCTTAAGAACAAGGAAAAGCAATCAGGTTCTTAAAAGAAGAATTTTAATTAAAGAAAAAGTAAAAGAATCACCTTTGTAAAATCAGGATGGTAAATACCTTATAGGGTAATCATATTCAAAACACAGAGAATTCCTCTAGGCAAAACCTTAAGTTACAAAAAGATACAAAAACAGGAATATCCATTCCATTTAGCACAGCTTACTTTATCAGCCATTTAAACAAAACAGAATCTAACACATATCTAACTAGACTGCTTATTAGCCCTTTACAGGAGTTCTGACCTGCATTCCTGCTCTGGTCCCGGCAAAAGCATCACACAGACAGAGAGAACCCTTTGTTTTTCGCCCCCTCCAGCTTTGAAAGTATCTTGTCTCCTCATTGGTCATTTTGGTCAGGTGCCAGCAAGGTTATCTTAGCTTCTTAACCCTTTATAGGTGAAAGGGTTTTTCCTCTGGCCAGGAGGGATTTAAAGGTGTTTACCCTTCCCTTTATATTTATGACACCAGTGTTTCCCAAACTTGGGATGCCACTTGTTCAGGGAGAGCCCCTGGTGGTCCAGGCCGGTTTGTTTACCAGCTGTGTCCGCAGGTTCGGCCAATCGCGGCTCCCACTGGGGGCTGTGGGAAGTGACAGCCAGTACATCCCTCGGCCCGCACCGCTTCCCGTAGCCCCCATTGGCCTAGAGCAGCAAACCACGGCCAGTGGGAGCCACGATCAGCCGAACCTGCGGACACGGCAAGTAAACAAACCGGCCCAGTCCGCCATGGGCTCTCCCTGAACAAGCAGCGTCCCAAGTTTGGGAAACACCGTTTTAAACCATTGTGTTGCTGATAATTTTGTTTCTATATATTATGTACTTCACTTGAGAAAGAGTCAATGTTTCATAAACTATGTTCAGATTTTATACTGCATATATTAGATACAAATCTAACCTGTTTCTAACATTAAAGCAACTGCATTACTGTGTAAAAATTCTTTCCCAAATTTTCTTCATCTCACCATTTTTTTTTATTTCATATAGTGTTTGCTATTAAAAAGTCAATATATACTAAGAGATGCCATACAGAGTTTTTTTCTTCTTATCCTGAGTAGAGGGAAATAATGACCTTTCTGAGAAACAACAGACTAGTAATGTGACACTGGCAGACCAGGTCATGACAGAGTGTATTCAGGCCAATTCACTTGAGTGTTAGTATAGCACAAAGCGATTGTTGAAGGCAGAAGAGTGTATTTGATCTGTAGACGTCATAAAACTAATGGGACATTACTTGCATTGTTTTCAATTATATGAATCCTGTTATGATGCAGCAGCAAACATTTACTTTATGTATACCCCAGCAACTAAGTAACCCATCAAAGAAGCCTCATGGAGTGCTGATGAAGGACTTTAACAGAAGAGTGCTAATTTCCAAGCAAGTAGCCATTGTTTATGATAATTGGAGCTCAAAGTGCATTCCTCACTCACCATCATCAAAGGAAAATCCTGTGTGGGTAGAGATACTGTCAGCTGTTTTCTGTCAGAAGAAGTTATAAATATGGATTCAGGGAGACATCCTTCATAGCTGAACTACTTGGACTCTTACAGGTAAGTGTGCCAGATGCAAAGCAGAGATCCCCAGAGACAACCTGGGTACCCTGTAAAGACTTTTGGGAAGTTTGGCAGTTTATTACATCACTGCCACCATTTTGAATTATAAACTGTGGCTCACCTGTGCATATATGTTACCTACTTTAACCTCTCAATAATTCTCATTTCCTTTTCCTAGCTTGTACATCTTTAATTAGTTTACTATAGAATTGGCTACCAGTGTGATCTTTAGTGTAAGATCTAGAGTACCAACTGATCTGGGGCAAGTGACTGGTCTCTTGGGCCCGGGAGCAACCTGATGTGATGTGATTTTTGGTTTAAGTAACCTTTTATCACTAAGTTCAATTTGTCTGGGTGGCAAAATAGGCTGGAGAGTCTAAAGAGACTGTCTGTGACTCCATGATAAGACTAGTTTAGTAATCCAGGTGTTCACATTTGTTGGTGAAATCTAAGTATAGAACACCCCAACAGGTTAGGGTGTCTTCCCTATTTCTGAGAATCTGCCCTGAGGTAGGTACTCTCAGTTGTGAGCCACTCCAGACAAGCATGATGAATAACTTGGTACATGCTGACTTTTAAAAAAATGGTAAGCTGTTTATTTACTGGAGTATATTTTACAACAGCAGCCTTCCTATTGGGGTTGCAATTTCCACCTTTCATTTTTGTCTCATGAAAGTGTATTTGACTCATCTTTGTACCCAGTGCTTAATTTGTAATGAAAGAAGTGCCAGAGCTCAAGCTGGGTGGCCAGAAAGAGGCAGCTGATGGCCAGGTACTCAGCTCTGAAGACAGAAGTAAGGATGACATGGTATGGCATATTGCTACCCTTACTTCTGCACTGCTTCTGGTGGCAGTGCCGCCTTCAGAGCTGGGTGGCTTGAGAGCGGTGGCTGCTGGCCAGGAGCCCAGATGACTGGTCTATGAGCTGCCAAGCCTAGAGGCACCAGGGCTCGGTCTCAGCAAGCCCCAGCACAAATTAAGCATGGTTTATACCCAAAATTTCCTTCTGCAAGCACAAAAATAGAGGTGCAAGTTTTGCAGTTGGAAATTTCACCTGTAAAAAGGAGACCAGCTAGCTGAATATGCCACATTAGAAACCATGGGCCAAATTATCTGGCCTGCTCTGCTCCCATTATGACATTGCAATGGCACAATAGGAGGGAAAGCAGCCAGATCTTCCTTGATCCGGATTCTGCATAAGGAAGTCCACTGTGTGTATTGAGACAGCATAGCTGACTCCTGTGCCACCCTTCTTGCCTCCCCGGTATAGAGCTTGTATGGGTGTCATGTCAGGTATGAGCAGGCACATGGTATGACCTGGTAAGCTGGTGCATAGATCTTGATAGCTACAGCCAGTGATGTCGTGTAGAACAGCTCCCAAGACTACTCTGATCTATGGCCAGTAAGGGATCTAGAACAGGCTGAAAGCCTACGGAGCTGTAATCTCTTCCCTTCTCACTTCTCTTCTCAACTGTACCCACTGGAAGGTGGGCACAACTGAGAATCGGGCTCCATCAGTCATATGCAGTGACTGGAAGAACACACATGGCTCATTTTGATTTCCCATAAGTCCCATTACTGTGGGAGTCACTTGTTCATATAGCAAGACAGAAACTGGTTCATTATTATTAAATGTGGTTCCATTTGAATGTATTATTATATTGGAAGGTGCTAATGGGTGTCATCAATCACAGCCTGGTTAAAGCTGATGAGTGTACTAAACATCTTTCATTCAGACTAAATAGAAGGATTAAATGGCCCTTTGTATAGTTGAAACAGTAGAAGCCACTGCCAAAGGCACTAGACAGCATTGCCAGGCCTGAGCAGAAGATAAACCAGGTGGGCCAAGGAATTTCCCTGGGGACTGATTGCAAACACAGAGGTTGGGGCATTGACTGGTTTCAGAGAGAGAGAGTGCAACTAGAAAGTCAGGAGAAAACAAGAGATGCAATGGTGATCAAGGCCCTGGGTAGATGCCAAGCAGAAAAAGCTACTTTGGGTTACAGTACTTGATGTCTCCTGTTTCTTTCAACTGTGTTCAGAGAAACAGGACTTTGCAGGTATTGTTTTGCACCAAAGAAATACCTGACTCATATAATCAATTTTTCCTCCAAATGGAAACAACCCCAAATAGTGGCTAACCAGTTGGGCCAAAAGGTGGAACACTAGTGCAAGAGGCAATAATATCATGCCTTTCCACTTGTACTGAGGATGGATGAACTGGTTAGGGTAAAACGAAAACCAACTTGTACCTTCACCCAAAACTCAAACCAAACCAAACCCAAACTTCTCTTGAATTTTCGATTTTTGGTTCAACTGACATTTCCGGTTTACAGGAAGGACCAGAAGCAGAAGACAAAGGCCTGTTTTTGCAATAGTTTGATATACACCTATGATATATAGCAGATAACTGAAAAATTGTACTGTCTGAGTGTTTCAGATATATCTGGAGAAGCTGCTGAATTTTTGGATGTTTTGAACATCTAGACATTTGAAGACGGACCCATCATTACCTGTTACGATTTTATCCACCCAGTCTATAAGAGGGGCAAACAGTTTTTCTCCTTTATACAAATTCTCACATATAAATTGCTCTAAAAGCAACAATATTTGTTACCAATCCTTGGTTATGTTTTTTCTTGGTGGTGGTGGGTTTTTGAGGTTTTGGTTTTTTAAAAACACACTTTCTGTTTATAAGCCAAGATTTCTCAGCACTGGTGATTAATGAAGCTAACCATTGGCCACTGACATCTGATTATCATTGACAACGTGTTTTCTCTATTTTAAAAAAATTGGCTGATACTTTAACAGCAATATTATTCAGTAGTTACACTTCCCTATCTTAAAATTTGAAGTAGTCTATCAGGCAGAACAGGAGAGGGAAAAAAATATTTCTCCCCCCTTTGCCTTTCACATAGCTGATGAAAAGAAAAATGTTTCCAGTTTTGCTGTGCATTTTCCTGTAAATTTGTCACACATCTCTAATCATTTCTACTAAATGTGGTTACCAGCTTCAGTGACAGTTTTGTTGGGGGGAAATCACAATCCTTAAAAAAAACTTTGCACATTTTATTAGTTTCTTTTTGAAAATTGTTATCATCGCTGCAAATGTGTCTCCATCCTAGAAGTGGAACACTAAGGGAACCATTGCAAAGCAGAGGATGTGAGGAATCTTATCACAGCAATGAGTGGGAATGCATTTCCTTGTAGTTCCTGTAATAGTAGTGGTAATTCTTGACTAAAAGGCCATAATGATAATATCTGGAAAATGGCACAGTGCTCTCTGAAATGTTACATGAATATTCCAGAGCAAGATGATAACCAGCTGCAAACAAAACAAATTAATTCATAAAATTATATAGCTCTACTTTGCATTGCTTTAAAGATAAATGTGTGAGGGGTGAAGGAAGCTTCAAACCAGCATTTTTAAGTTGTTAGCTTATAAAAAAGGCATCTGAAGGAGTAAGAGCTTAGCAAGTAGGAAGCCCCAGAACTGCCAATTCAAGTGTTTTGTTTTGTTTTCAAAATGTACTTGATTGAGGATAAAAGGAGGACAAGGAAACCCTAAGTAGCACTTTCAAGTACAGATGGACCACTCTAAGCGCAGAATTTTAGTCTAGGATTACTATTACATATTGTACATTTAGTCCACAAGCAGAATTTCCATTAATGGGCCAAAATGCTGCAGTTAGGCAAAAGTTCCCATTGACAGCGCTGTTACTTTTGAATGAACTGTGAGGGACTGTGGGAAATTTGCAAGGGGAGAATGTGTAATAAGTAACTATCACAATGATCGGATCAGACTTCTAACCCTTGCTCTATATAGTTTGTCCACACAAATTGTTCAGAATATTTGTAAGCAGGACTAGTATTTTGATATCCTTGACCAACAGGTGAGGTTATTCTGAGACTACAGGGTACACAAATATTAACTTAAATCCCAGTGAAATCAATAGGGCCATTCATGTAAATTATATAAAATGAAAAAAAAGGGGGAGACACAGAACACATATGCTCTAATTCATTTTCAGCAAATAGAGCGAGCTCTTCAGTTGGTGCAAATCAGGGTAGCTCTATTGAATTCAGCAGAGCTACACCAAGATACATCAGGTGAAGAAATTCTCTCTCACTCTCTAATTGTCTCTAATTCACTATGTTAAATTTGAAACAGAGCAATAGGTGCATGTCAGTACCAGTCACGAATTGGAAAATGCAACGTTAAATAACTACCTAATCTAACAGGTGATTAAACCAACCTAGAGCGGTTGCAAGGCTATAACTTTCCACTTTCCTCCTTCATTGTGATCTAGGTAATTTTTTCCTGGTGTAAACATGATTTGATCTTATTTTTGTGGAAAAAGCTTGTTGTTCTCCTTTCAGCATGAGACCTGAGCCTGTGTCCCAAATGCAAACAAAACTCTATTTTGTTAACTTGATGTTTCTCTGCACCAGGGCTGTAGAATTCTTTAAAAAAAATATGAGGAGTTAAAATTCCCTGCTTTTTCTCTGCATCAAAAAAGTTTTTGCCTAATCTTTGCCAGAAACTAATATGCAGATTAAGCTCTTCTCTTTCATATCCACCACGTCATGAATACCACTTGGACTGGCTCCTCAGAAAAAGTGGGTCCCAAAGATGAGCTTTAAGCATACATAGTCTAATTGCCTGCAGTACTGGATGAATTAGCAACTCAAAACTGACCCCAACTCTCTGCTAGCCTTGAAAGCAGACAGGCAGGCAAGTCACCATCTGATCTCTCTCCCATACCAGTGAGAGCTAACAGGAGGCAATTAATCACCACTTCCACCCTCCTCTTCCTTGGGGCAATACAAATGATACAACCCACCCTGCAAATCCCTATGGCGATTTTAAGGGATTGGTGTCAATTTTAGAGGCAGACAGTGCACCTGCATGGGTCGTAACACTCAGTGGCACACTTTAAACACCTGCACAAGCACAATTGTTACACTTTTTAAAAACCTGCACCCAAATAAGTTAGAATTCTGAGCAGGTGTTTGCTCCTTCCAAGGGCTGGCTAAGTATATGCACAGAGGAGTGAAGGTTGATTGGATGCTTGACTGGAAATTTACCACTAAATGTCTGTTCACTAGTGGTTTAGTCTGTAAACTTGCACTTTATTTTTTAGGGTTTTTTTTTCTATTCTACCTTAAAGAGCAGAACACAAGACATACAGAAATATAAATAAAGTGCAATCACAAAGATCCTCATTTGAAAACAATACCCCACTTGTCTATCTCATATCTTATCTAGATATTAGTAAAGTAGATGGATAATAAAAGGCCACTATTTAACCACTTAGCTAATCTGTCTAAACTGGAAAGAAGATATTCAAAATCAGTGATGTTGCTTGAATAAAGGGATATGCATGGTTTGATTCAAAGCATTGTGTAAAATGTCATGTTAGAAATGTTAATATTCTAATAAATAGATATATCCCATCTCCCACTCATGTGGATTTAAAGCTGCATAATATTATAATATGCAAACTTAAATACATGGGGCCACATTCATGGGGCGATAAAACTGGTTGTGTAAGTTACACATTGGTAAACTGGGGTAAGTTATAATTTACATTCTGAGGGGGATCACAGGACAGGAAGTTCAAGGATTTTTTAATGGGGAGTGGCTGTATATAAGCATTAGAAAATAAACAACATTATGCAAATGAAATGTATGCAAATTCCCTGCATCTTTTTGAAAGACAATGAATTGCAGGATATCTACTGCTTTATCAGGGAACTGATGGGTAGGATCCCCTAGGGGAATAACATGAGCGGGACAGGAGTCCAGGAGAGCTGGCTGTATTTCAAAGAATCCCTATTGAGGTTCCAGGGACAAACCATCCCGATGTGTCGAAAGAATAGTAAATATGGCAGGCGACCAGCTTGGCTTAACAGTGAAATCCTTGCGGATCTTAAACATAAAAAAGAAGCTTACAAGAAGTGGAAGATTGGACAAATGACCAGGGAAGAGTATAAAAATATTGCTTGGGCATGTAGGAATGAAATCAGGAAGGCCAAATCGCACCTGGAGCTGCAGCTAGCAAGAGATGTTAAGAGTAATAAGAAGGGTTTCTTCAGGTATGTTGGCAACAAGAAGAAGGCCAAGGAAAGTGTGGGCCCCTTACTGAATGAAGGAGGCAACCTAGTGACAGAGGATGTGGAAAAAGCTAATGTACTCAATCCTGTTTTTGCCTCTGTCTTCACGAACAAGGTCAGCTCCCAGACTGCTGCGCTGGACAACACAGCATGGGGAGTAGGTGGCCAGCCCTCTGTGGAGAAAGAAGTGGTTAGGGACTATTTAGAAAAGCTGGACGTGCACAAGTCCATGGGGCCCGGATGCGTTGCATCCGAGAGTGCTAAAGGAGTTGGCGGCTGTGATTGCAGAGCCATTGGCCATTATCTTTGAAAACTCATGGCGATTGGGGGAAGTCCCGGACGACTGGAAAAAGGCTAATGTAGTGCCCATCTTTAAAAAAGGGAAGAAGGAGGATCCTGGGAACTACAGGCCAGTCAGCCTCACCTCAGTCTCCCGAAAAATCATGGAGCAGGTCCTCAAGGAATCAATCCTGAAGCACTTACACGAGAGGAAAGTGATCAGGAACAGTCAGCATGGATTCACCAAGGGAAGGTCATGCCTGACTAATCTAATCGCCTTCTATGATGAGATTACTGGTTCTGTGGATGAAGGGAAAGCAGTGGATGTATTGTTTCTTGACTTTAGCAAAGCTTTTGACACGGTCTCCCACAGTATTCTTGTCAGCAAGTTAAAGAAGTATGTGTTGGATGAATGCACTATAAGGTGGGTAGAAAGTTGGCTAGATTGTCGGGCTCAGCGTGTAGTGATCAACGGCTCCATGTCTAGTTGGCAGCCGGTATCAAGTGGAGTGCCCCAAGGGTCGGTCCTGGGGCCGGTTTTGTTCAATATCTTCATAAATGATCTGGAGGATGGTGTGGATTGCACTCTCAGCAAATTTGCGGATGATACTAAACTAGGAGGAGTGGTAGATACGGTGGCAGGTAGGGACAGGATACAGAGGGACCTAGACAAATTGGAGGATAGGATAGGCAGTAGTTCTGCAGAAAAGGACGTAGGGGTGACAGTGGACAAGAAGCTGGATATGAGTCAACAGTGTGCCCTTGTTGCCAAGAAGGCCAACGGCATTTTGGGATGTATAAGTAGGGGCATTGCCAGCAGATCGAGGGACGTCATCGTTCCCCTCTATTCGACATTGGTGAGGCCTCATCTGGAGTACTGTGTCCAGTTTTGGGCCCCACACTACAAGAAGGATGTGGAAAAATTGGAGAGAGTCCAGCGAAGGGCAACAAAAATGATTAGGGGTCTGGAACACATGACTTATGAGGAGAGGCTGAGAGAACTGGGATTGTTTAGTCTGCAGAAGAGAAGAATGAGGTGGGATTTGATAGCTGCTTTCAACTACCTGAGAGGTGGTTCCAAAGAGGATGGTTCTAGATTATTCTCAGTGGTAGAAGATGACAGAACAAGGAGTAATGGTCTCAAGTTGCAGTGGGGGAGGTTTAGGTTGGATATGAGGAAAAACTTTTTCACTAGGAGGGTGGTGAAACACTGGAATGCGTTACCTAGGGAGGTGGTAGAATCTCCTTCCTTAGAAGTTTAATTAATTGGACTAATTGTTTTATTTTTCTTAGCAGTAAAAACTCAGAAAAGATGTCCTGTGCGCAGACAGGCCACAGCTGTATGTTGATAAGTTACATAAACAGAAAATGGCATCTATGTCTCCTTTCAATTGTGAATGAAACGTGTCCCATGTGAGACACGCACCTTAAAGAATGTTAGGCTTTCTCTCAAGATTTCTCTACCACAGCAGCATTGGTTCTTTAGTTTAATCACACAACGGATTTTGCAGCATTCTCTAAAGGCCTACTTTTAAGACTACCATATACAAATTACTATATTTCACATGATTAACAACTGTTTCTTTTTATTCGCCTGTACTTTTCTGACAGCATATATATATATATATATATATATATATATATATATATATATATATATATATATATATATATACACACACAGTATATGAATACCTAGATGTTTATATCGGGATTTGGGTTTCTTTGCCTAAAGTAAATATCATTCAAGTACCTTAGGATTTAAGCAATATGTTTTTCATTTGCTGTGGTACTAAGTGTATAGGTATGCCTGACCGCTAACCGGACATGTTCCTGTCACTAGGGACTGTAGGTTCTTTCATCTTCTTAATGGACCTTCCTCTACGGATGTCTGTGGCCTACCTGACTATAATCCTTTAAATTTTAATTCACTTTACATTTAGCCCACTCATAAATACCATTTAGGTACCAATATTCTGTTTTATGCAATCCCTAAGGTGGTGCTTTTATTTTAATGAAGCCATTTGCAATTTAAGAGGAAAAAATATTCCATCTTTGATTGAATATATTTGTCAGTTTTATTCCCAACTGGCATTTTCATGTGAAAACTTGAATAAAACTAAGGGACGTCTGCTTACCAACTGAGATAAAAGTTTCTATGTGTTCTGCCCTCAAAAATTAACTGAATAAAAGGTTTTTGAAAACTATTTCGAAAACATTAAAGTTAACCCCAACATAATCAAAAATAAAATCCAGAATCAAATTGTATTACAAATGAAAACTTTCATTGGTTGTCTTTACTTTAGAAGAAATGATGCAACAACTGCAGATGATAACAGATTTCTGTTAAAAATGCTAGTTCTTAGTCTCATGGCAGAGCAATTACATATTGCACTACTGGAATTGTGTAAGAAGCCAGTGACTCATAATCTTCTAATATTATTTGTTTTCTCATCTAGTTCTTTAATTCTTCTATTCTGTGTATGATTTGTTTCTAGTGACTGTGTACAGAATGTGTTATTTCAAACAATGAGAATTTGTGTTATTGGTGCAGCCTTATTGTTTAATGTGTTGATATAAAAAGAGACACTAAGTATTAAAGCTATTTCATACACGAAGGGAAAAATTTCCAGCTTGGAGCTTTACAGAGGACTTCCACTCCGATGATCTGCTCTGCTAGTGCATGGAAGATTGGCAGGTCCTCACAGGTAGGGAAAACAGAATGCAAAGTCAAGAGCAAATTTTCCTCTGAGAAATGTCATTAATTTTCTACCGTGGGCCTACTTGTATAACTGAAGTAAGGGGAATGGGTAGCATGGAATGATGTTGAATTTTTCTTTATCTAAAGGTACATACAGGCCTCTACCACTATAGTATCTGAGCAGCTCAAAGTCTTTCATGTATGTATTAGAGCTGGACAAAAATTGGAATTTCTGTTCAATGGGAAATACCAATATTTCAGGTTTCAGAGTAGCAGACATTTTAGTCTGTATTCGCAAAAAGAAAAGGAGTGTTAGTCTCTAAGGTGCCACAAGTACTCCTTTTCTTTTTACCAATATTTCAGCATTTGTTTTTATCCCAAATTAGAACAAAAATGTGAAATATCAAAATGGAAAGTTCTGAAAAATCGTTGATTGAAATGAAACATCTCAACATATTGAAATGATTAATTTCAGGCTGGCTGAACAGTAAACTGCTGCAGTGTCTCCTGGGAGCTGTAGCTAAGGTGCCTCCATTGTCCTCTTTGGGCTGGTTACCCAACTGGACTACATTTCCCATATGATGCACCATAGCAAAATCAGCCACAAAACCACTTAGGTGAGGAAACAGTGCTCCAAAAGACAAGCAATATCATGCTCTTGAAATGACACAGGCAATGTGAGGTTGCAGGAAGCAAAGGGGAGTTAGTCAAGAGCATAGGCCTGCCATTCAAAAAGAGAGGGAAGATGAAGGGAGTATCACAAATGGAATAAACTCCACAGAAGCACGTGGAAAGTCCAGTCCTTGTTGATAGATATCAAACACGCATATGCAAAAAATGAAATGAGGTATACACATAAGGGGGCCATTTGGCCTTGGAATGAGTTAAACTGCTTTTGACCCCATTTGCGGACCAGACAGCATGCATGCTGGGAGCAAGGAAAATACCATCATGGTGCTCCCTTCAGGAGGTAAGCAGGCTTTTTAGGCTAGCATCCCCATTTTGTAGCACAACTGCTACCAGTCAGTGGGATGAGGATACAGAAGCACTCCTTTATCTACAGATATTTGCCTTCTGGGGCTCCAAGGGACCCTTTTGCATTTTTTCTTTCACTTGAGTAAACCACAACCGTTGGTTGTCTCAGGGCCACACATAATATAGAAGAGAAACAACTTTCTTACTATGAGGATTTGCCTTTTCTTCAGAAATAGGAAAGGGAAAATATAAGAGAAGTTAAACTTACCACCTAGAAGACAGTCAGATGCAGCAAGCTGCAGCCAGTTGCAAAATGGCCACTGCAAAGCTACAACTACTTTTCCCTACAAAATTTAAAGGGACGACACCCTTTGCCCTCCTCACTCACTCACACAAACACACAAAAGCATGCTGGGAAACAGATTGTTACAGACACCTATTATTTTCACATACGAATATTCAAGATGACAAAGTTGATATTCTTGCAGAAAGTTCTTGCAGAAATCTCACTAGCTTTACTCAGTCAATTTCTCATTGGCAAGCAGAACTAAGTAAGGCCAGCAGGATTTAGTTCTTTAGGGCCTTGTGAATGTACAAACACATAACCGTATGGGAGTACTGTTTTTGCTGTCGGCGAGTTTCTTCTCTCATGCAGCCTACAGTGCAATCTCCAAAGTCTGACACTGTTCTCAGCTCTGTGGCTATTCCATTCAACACCTAATTAATTACCAAATTTATAACGTAGTTTTGCACAAACTCTTTCAATTTGCCCTCAATTCTTTTGTTTTATTTTCTGTATTTGTAATCCTCGTAATTCTTTTTTACTGCTGTTACATATAGGGATGAAAGTTTAAGAGCCTTTTCATACTGACTCTGAAAGCTCTTTCCCAACCAGTGCGGCAGCACCTTTCTACTTAACAAACCATTTCTCTTTCTATTTTTAGGTCTGTACATCATTATTCTACCTTTATCTATATCCTCCTGCATTTCATCAAAGTCTTTGTTCTGGCTGTACTTTAACCTCTTTCTAGCTTGGAAATCTTTTATTCATACTATCTCTAACTTGTTTTTGCATCAGTTTTTAGTTTAAGTGGTTAGTCTTACAATTATGTCACCACCTTATAGAGTGACCTTGTCAATTACTTAGTCAAATGTTTCTGAAACTGCAGTTAAAAACCCCTGATGCGTAAAGCATGCATTTTTAGCTTCAGTTTCACCAGAACAGAGTTATTTAGTACATCCAAAAACATTCAAGGCGGACATCCTGTCCCTCTGAGGTCAAGGAGAGCTTTGCCACTAATTTCATTGAGGCCAGGATTTTACCCTAGATGTCTTCCATTAGTAGGTAATTGCTAAACACCTAAAAATTTTTAATATACAAAATTTTTAAATACAAGCCAAGATTTTCAAGAAGTGACCAGTGGTTTTGGGTGCTCGACTGGAGACATCTGAAAGATACCTGATTATCAGAGGATGTGTACTTAACATGGAAATCATGGTCTTTTTAATTGTTGCAAGCTGGACTCATCAAAATTGAGGCTCCCAAAATTACTAGTCACCTCTTCAAAATCTAAGTCAAATGCTATAAGAGGACAGTGTCAAGCTGTTTAGCAACAAAATTTGCAAAGAGTCTGGAGTAAGGAGGAGTCAGATGGTTTTCTTTTCATATCTGAAATGTGTCCTGATTGTTACAGTAAATTTTGTTTTCTGTTGACAAACATGAACAGAGGCACCTGGGCCCCTGCTTTTTTAGAGGCAGGGGACCAATGTATAACAGACTTCTTCATGCATGGAATATAGCAGGGGGATAGGCAGGGTATACAATCTGGCCCTGCATTATTGGAAACACAGCAGGTAAGGAGGATTTGGGAATTTTTAAAATACATTATTTTTAACCCAACTTTTACTTTCAGCTTCAAAAATACCCTCCTCCTCCACACACACCACCTCCTCGCACAGATGATTATAACAGACAGTGATAATATGGTACTTTCTAAAGGATCCTTCACTTGGAAAATCACCACAGCATCAACCATGCAGCAGTTGCAGTGCTGGAAGCGAGTGCTTCCTTTAATCAGCCCGGGGGGGGGGGCACACTTCTGTTCAGAAGCAATCCTAATAGCCATGTAGGGGCTCAATTGTACAATCTACCTGTTCTTAGGGGTTGTTGATTTTTTTTAAATCCTCTTCAATCCATGTGATGTCAGTAATATCTCTTATAAATTTGCCATATGTTGAGCGTGCTTTATTACTCTTCTATATGCTCCTTTACATTCCTACTTTAACTCATCTTTGAAGTATAGAATGCAGCTGTGTGAAATCTGGAGATTTCACTACACTGGATTTCAAATGTACAAACGTGTTCTTTGCTTTTGATCCACATGTGTTTCTGCTGTTTGCGTTTCCTTTAGAATCTCAAGTTTGAAAAATAAACCTAAAACTCAAAGAGAAATTCTATTCAAGCTGCTGGGTTTGGCTTGGCTTAGCATGTAAGCCATGCAAACTTTCCATGATTTGGAGGAAAAACAATGAATCAGCCCAGGTTAGCCCAAAGTTGAGCCTAGGTTTGCAGACCTTAGTGAAAGTTTTGAGTAAAGAAGTCCCAAAGCTAGGTAGGGAGTGAGTTTTGCATGTATTTTGGTCGTACTATATACATCTCACACAGCTGTCGCTCTCAATTGCTTAAATGTCTCTGAGACTGATAGCAGGAAATAGAGAGTCACAAAGTGTTAGGAGGAGTAGAATAAAGGAAAAGGAGAGGGGAAAACTAGGGATAAAGGAACAAACTGGTAGGCAGGCAAGATAAGAGAGTGAAAGGAAGATAGAAAAAAGGGATAAAAGTGACTCCAGCAATATGGCTTACATCCAAAAATTTCAGCTGTGGCATTCACAAAGTTTCCCCACCACAGCCATGGACTGATGTTGCCTAGAAAAGCAGATGAGGAAATAGGATTGGGACTAGAATAGACATGAGGAGTAGAGTTGTGCAAATAACTGATTTCTTCAGTTCGCTGGCCAAACTGAAAAAAACTTGGGGAGGGACGAGGGAATTGTTTCAGGTCAAGTCAAAACAATTTTGTTTTTGAATTTTTTTGGCAAATCAAAAGTGTTGAAAAAAAATGTGTTTCAGATCAAACTAAATGTTTTTTTCACCCCAAAGCTTTTAATTTTCAATTTATTCCAATTTTTAAAAAAACTGAATAAAATTGGAAATGGAAAGTCATTTTGAATTGAAAAATCTAAATGTTTCATTTTGAAAATGTCAGAACAAAATGTTCTAAGTTTTTTTGGAATTTTCTGTTTTGTTTTGGGGAGAAGATATTTATTTAATTTTCAACAAAAAACATTTAGAAAATTTGACATGAATTTATGCAATGTTTTACTCCACCCAATCTGCATTTTTTTGGCTGAAAATTTTTGCCCAGCTCTAGTGAAGAAGTATGGCAATCACTCTCCAGTCTTTCAGTAATGCATTCATTCTAAAGTGTGCATCTGTCACACCACATTTATTTACTTGGGGTTTTGGCGGTATTTAAGCAGGTGACGCTTATTATCTACCGTGACAAGGGTGATGAAGCATACTTATGAATAAAAGAGGTGAGTGTGCTACAAGGTGTATAAACAGACTGACACTTATTAAAAGACCATGATATCTCACTCTCCCCATGTTTTCATTGGAGCTGAATTTTATTGTAGTGGTGTGGTATTTAATCAGGAACTTTTGTTATGTATGTACTTAACTACACTTTTAATGTCACACTCTTCTGTGAATAGGGTGACCATATTTCCCAAAGGGAAAATGGGACACCATGTGAGGCTAACCCGAGCCTCTCCCCTTGCACCACACAGAGCTGGCATCACTGCTTGCCTTGCCTTCACCCTCCCCAGGTGGGGCTGGTGTCACTGCTCACCCGAGCCCTGCCTCCCTCCCTGTGTGGGGCTGGCATTGCTGCTCACTCCCTGCATGTTCCTGTGCACCCCACTTTTGTGACAAAGGTGGGCATTTGATCAGTTGGCAGGAGCAAACGGGACAAATGCCCACTTTTGCCAAAAAATGTGGGCAGCCAGAACAGGGCTTAAAAAAGGGACTGTCTGGGCCAAAACAGGACGTATGGTCACCCTATCTGTGAATCTCTAGTAACTCTCTCTGGGACAAAGTGTCTCTAATCTTACTGGTATGCCAGCAAACTGTGTTGAGCAACATTCCTGTAGTTCAGCCCACCTCAAGGAGCATGAAGCTTTCTATTTAGTCGGGGTTAGAGTAATTGAAATTCTCTATAATCAGTGTTCTAGGCTTTTCACAAGCTTTTCTTATATCTGTAAACATTTCCTGATCATGCCCTGAAGATCTTTCACAGGCTTCTAAGATCATGTTTTTGTGATCTTATTTCCCACTCAATTCAAACTATCTCTGCCGTGGTACCTAACTTGCATGTGTCAGTTTTTTCCTCACACAGAATTCCTTCAGCCAACTTACCCATATTGCTAGCCTCCTTCTTTCCTGTTGAGTCTATCCTTTCTATAAACTCAGTGTCTTGGTTTCCTGATCAGAGACTCAGTTAACCTAATTAAAACACTTTATATTTCTTTTTAAATGCACGCACACACACACACAATCAGGCAATTGTGTTTCATACGAGCCCTTGACTTTGTGTTCTCTTTTGTTTTTTCCCTTTAGCAAATTGTTCTCCTTGTCATTTTTTCCCCCATTTACATTTAATAGCATCTCTTTCTCTGGTCAATAAATCCTACATTGTTTCTCATTAAAGTCTTAACATTTATTACACTGTGGTATTTACCTTACTTGCAATAGATCCTGTTCTTAGAATGGAAATTGCAACTATTGAGGTCGCATTCACTATTGCAATTGGTAAGTGTCATGTTTTTGATAGTATTCATGTGCATTTTCTTAATTATTATTATTTATTTGAATACAGAAGCACCCAAAGGTCCCTCCTAAAATCAAGACCCCATTGTGCTTGGAGCTACACCCCTTGCTCCAAAGAGCTTACAGTCTAAATAGACAAGACAGAGAAAAGGACGGGATGGGAAATTGAGAGACAGAGAGGTGAAGTGACTTGCCCAAGTTTTATGCAAGAGGTCAGTCTCAGGGGAAATACATCCTAGATCTCCTGCATCCCAGTCCAGTGCCCTGTCATAGTCAATGGACTCCCCAAATCTATTTAAGATATACTGTATTGTTTCCCATTTAACCTCACCTACTAGTGAAAATGCAATCCCCCACAACACCCACGCAAGGGGGCTTTGTCCAGACTGGCAGGAAAAAAAGTAGCAGCTACCTTAAGCTACCTCCCTCCCATCACCTGGGCTGAGGGGGCAGGCCAGTAGGGCTAAGGTAAGACACTGGCCCCTGCACACCTTGGGGAGTGTATATAAACCCCAAGTAAGCCACCTCTCACAACCAATTAGCAGCTCCTACCCCTGGGATTAGCATAGGACCAGGTGTTTGGATATTAGACTAGTTACCTTTTGGGGGGCAGGAAAATATATTTTTTCCTTCACTGTGAGACTAACCAGGGCAGGATGGGCTGTTTTGCCTTCCCCACTGCAGCTGGTGGGTTTCAGGTGAGGTTCAAGATATTGCTTAGCAAGTGGCAGGTACCCAGGAGAGGGGTCTTGTTCCCTGATAAACTGGATTTGGAAGTCAATTTGAAGGCATCCCCTGAGGTAGCCGGGGAATGGGGTTGGCGCTTCTAATGTCTGATACAGAGAGAAGACAACCCCCTTTTCCCAACCCCTTAAATCTCGTATGAGGAGAGAGTAGTGGGGTCACAGCAGTGGGCTGGGACCAGCTGTGGAGCTGGGGGTGGGGCTGGTCACTGCCCTCCACCAGATAGAAATAATTAAGGAAAGAATGATGACCTGCATTGTACAAGGTATTGCTACATAGTTCCCAGATGAGTTAAGTAATAAAGTTGTGGCATAATTAAGCCACATCCTTCACATCTTGTCTTTCTTTCCACATGTCCAGGACAAAGCATATTCAATGACAATGCAGTGACTATCTTTCCGCTCCTTTCAGGCTGAGATGCACTCTTACCTATGGTATTCTTTTTGTGACAAAATATACTTGGGCCAATGCTTCCAGCAGCTCCCTTTGGCTGGGAACGGCAAACCGCAGTCACTGGGAGCTGCGAGCAGCTGTACCTGCAGATGCTCAGGTAAACCAAGTGTCTTGCGGCCCGCCAGGGGCTTACCTGAACAAGCCATGAACCAAGTTTGGGAACCCCTGGACTCGATGATCATAATGGTCCCTTCTGGCCTTAAAAATTTATGAATCTATGTTGACATCTCATGCCAAATACCAGAAAAGTTGTCAGCTCTTTATAACCAACAGACCTTTGAGACTAGTAAAATTATTCGGTCTTGAGAAATTGCTTCTTTTCTTTGTTTTAGTCAAAGGATGCTCTGCACTCCATTTGTAGCCCTGAGATTCATCTCATTTTTTTTTTTTTTCTCAATACCACTCTTTAATTGACTGGGGTAATGCAAAGAATTTTCTTATGCAAAGAAGCCAAGTATTCAGTACCACCTATATATAGCCACTGGGGGAAGACAGATGAGGAACTGAAGCCAACTATCCTATATAGCATAGCACAGCACCACTGCCAAGTCAGCAATCTGGATCTTTGGGAAAACATTTATTACTGAACAGCAGCACCTTAGCCTGTCAGTTTCTTTGAAACACTATCAGTTTCTTCAACTGAGCTCAGCATCCTCAAACTACTTTTGTGTGGAAGCTAAAGGCTCCCAAGGCTACAGCATAGAATGAGATCACTTGGTCTGAATCTGCAAACAAGCTTAGACAGGCCCACTTTTAACTTTTGGCCAAACAGCTTTCTAGGAGTATAGTTGGTAATACTGAACCCTCTTGGAAATTTCATGGAACCAGGCAGCTCCAGTGGAACTGTAAGAACAAATTTATAGAGTGAGCTTTCCACAGTGATTTTCTTGACATATTGTATAATACTGAGATAATAAACCACAGATAGGTCTATACCCAAAGCAACATTTACTTCAAGAATTTTAGTTAATACCTCTGAAGGATTAGTGTTGTACACAAGCCATTAGAGGTGACAAAGACTATCTACTATGTGTCATGAGATGTAATGAAACATTACGGTACAGAATTAAGCTTGTTACTCCAAGATTTCTATTCTCAGTGCCTACATAAGGATAAAGGATACAGTGTGTTTATTTTTTTACCTTGTAAAACAAGCATTAAGGATCAGGATCTGTGATGCATAGTCCAGCATAACAATAGGGCATGTGTGGTCAATTGAAACACCATGAACAGAAAAGCTGCTTTATAATAAACTTACAATAAACAGATAATATGAATTATTAGGAGCTCGCGAAAAGACTATAAATTAGATATTCCTGAATATTATTAATATCAAGATTACTGACTCTTTTGTCAAGCTTGGTAATAGGTTACATCATGGTTTCATTGTAAAATCAGCCTCTCCAGTGCTTGGCAAGGATGTCAACACTTGTTTTATTTCTACCCTACAGATGTGTACTGTAATACACAGTTTATAAACTAGCTTGCATACTTAGCGCTTGAAAGCTGATAGGACAGAAATCAAACAAACAAACAAAATATGTTAGCAGTTCTAATCAAAAGGACCTAGCCAGGCACTAGTGGCCTAAAATGGAACTGAAAGTACCTTCGGTTGACATTTCTTTTAGAAGGGACAGAGTTATTCACCTTCTATAGACTATAGTCCAGATTTTATTCTATTCTAAATAAGCTGATTGCTGGAATGGGTTGCAGAGGGGTCAAAATGGGGCAGAAATTTCCCCAAATCTGTCCACTACATAGTGATTTATGACATTTTACTCACTGCTGGCTGGGCCCCATTTCACACTGGTCAAACCATCTGTGAATGGTGACACAGAAGGTGCTATGATCCATGGGCTTCAGTATCAGCCATGAAGCAACTGCACTGCTAATCCATACCCTTGAGTTGTGTTCATGGTGCAGAATTGTGTGTCCTGCAATCCCCACACAGATTCTATGCACTCAAATGGTTTAATTGGCCGTGGAGATTTTACCCTGAGAAAGTTGTGATTTACATTCCTATGTAAACTGTGCTTTTGTTACGTTTACACATCCAAGAGAGGTATGCAAATTGGAAAAATGCATTACATTTCTGCTAATAGACACACAAACTTCTTTTTTCATGCAGTGGTTGGTTTCTTTGGGAACTGTTTTTGTAGTCAAAAATATGTTGCTTTTTTTCCTAACTAAACTGATATAGTTACATGTTGGGGCTTGATTTTTTTTTTTTTAATTTATAACCACAGCCCCTTTGGCTGGATCACTCCGCACACAGTGCTCTTTGGGGTTGGCTCCACTTTTGGGCCTCCTGTTTCTGTTTACAGATTATACCCACTGCATCTCTTTCTCCCTCCCATTCTAGGTTCCAGCATATACATGCTCTCTTTATGTATCTCTCCTGTCTCATTTTAGATTTTAGGTCTCAGTGTTCACATATAATAATTTATGATCTCCCTCCCCCATAACATTATTAGATAATAATAATCTTTGACCCCTTGTACTGGGCAGTGAAAGGAGAGGTTACTCACTTTGTGCAGTAACTGGAGTTCTTCAAGATGTGTGTCCTTGTGGATGCTCCACTCCAGTGCACCTGCACCCTGCATCTTTGATCAGAGATTTTTGATAGCAGTGCCCCTTTGGACCATGCATTCACCCCACACATCCTGGTGCCCTGCACTGAGGCTATATTAAGCTGTGCAGGCAAACCACCCTCTGCTGCTTCTCCACACCAAAGACCCACAAGGGAGACTCCAAAGCAGAGGGAAAGGAGGGTGAGCAGTGGATCATACAGTGGGGACTCGTATCTTGAAGTACTCCAGTCACTGCACAAGGTGAGTAACCTCTCCTTCTTTGAGTAGTGTCTCTGTGGGGCTCTTCTTCAGATGGCTCATGAGCAGCACCCCCGAGGAGGTACGAGGTTTGGAGTAGTGTCCAATACAGAAGAGAAAACTGCATTGCCTACAGCACATCTGATCTTGCCGCAAGTACCAAAGCATGATGATTAGAAAAAAGTATGAACAGATGACCAAGCTGCAGCTGTACAGATGTCTGCAGCTGATGCACCTTTAAGTAAGGCTACAGACCTAGATAATGCTCTTGTGAAATTTGCTATCACTCTCAATGCCAGGGGGTAGGGGGCTGTGAACATGAGTTCTGTCATAACAAATATCAATAGAAGCAGAGATCCATTTTGATAACCTCTGTTCCAAAGTTACCAAGCCCTTGTTCCTGTCTGCAATACAAATAGTCTAGGATATCTTCCAAATGATGTGGTCTCATCTCGGTAGAAGGCTAGTGCCCTCCTGACATCTACAGTATGGAATATGGCTTACTGCGTAATCCGCTGTGGTTTTGGGGGGAAAAACTGGGAGGTGAATGGTTTCATTAATATGAAATTCTGAGGACATCTTAGGTAAAAATCTTGGATGTGCCCGTAGCGACGGTTGCAGCCATTTAAGCCCTCAAGTCTCCCACTCCTCACGCAGACGAGACTGCTACAAGGAAGGCTGACTTCATTGATAAATATAATAAAGAACAGGTAGCTACAGGCTCAGAAGTGTGTTTCATAAGGCAATTAAATGCTAGGCTCAGTTTGGAGTAGGATCTCTGGTTTGTGGGGAGATACATTATAAACCTCTTAGGAATCTTGCTCTAGTTGGGTGAGCATAGAGTGAAAAAACCCTATGGGTGTGTGAAAAGCTGTTAGTGCCGCTAAGTGAACCCCAATGAAATTCATAGAAAGATTTGATGTAATCCAATACCCTGAGAAGAGGAGAGCAAGTTGGCAAAATCTGACAACTGTTACATCAAAGGTAATATCACTTACATTTCTGGAGGTAAGTATTTCTTGTAGATTCTTCTCTACTTTTTAAGAAAACACATTGCAACTCTATCGAACAGGGTATCTCTATGATCGAGAACCATCAAGAAATCAAACTTGGAGCCTAAAAACGTGTAGGTTGGGGTGAAGTGTTCAACCAGCATCCTGGATGAGTAAGCAAGAACTGATACGAAGCCTACACAAAGGGCAAAAGGGGAGTTTGATCAAGTAGGGATACCAGACCTGTCTTGGCTACGTTGGTGCAGTCAGTATGACTCTGGCTCTATCTTGTTTAGTCTTGTTGAGAAACTTTAGCAGTAACAGTGTTGGTGGATATGCATAAAGAAGTCCTTTCATCCTCGACATGAAGTATGCATCTCTTATGGATTATATTGAGCCCTCTCTGGAGCAATATCTGATGTATTTTGCATTCGCCGCTTGGGCGGCTGATGAACATGCTGTTGGGGGAGGCTGGTGAACCGGCCCCTCCCCTTCTGCCCGAGGACCCACACCTCCGCTTCCCCTTCTGCCGCAGGAGCCCAGAGCACTCTCACCACAGCCCTTGGCCCCAGCGCCAGGCCCGCAGCACCCCCAGTCCCAGTGCACTGGGTGGTGCAGCTGCAGTGCCGTGCGGATAGCACCGGCCCAAGCACCAGCTGCTCGGAGTCTGTGAGGCAGGCCGGCCAGCCCCAGCCCCAGCCCCAGCCAGGGCAGACCACCAAGAATGGCAGGAGGGTGGCTGAGGGCGGAGCATGGGTGGTGCCATGCCAGGCTATTTGGGGAGGCACAGCCTCCCCCGGTCTACAATACCCACTGCCTATAATTGGCTGCCATGGCAAACAAATCAACCTCCAGGAATCCCCAGACTAAGAATACTTTGTGGAGGATTCTGGAGATAAGTTCCCGTTCGTAATTTAGAATGAAATGTCTGCTTGCTGCTTTCATCTGCCAACGTGTTCTGAACACTCGGAGGTAAAAAGCTGAGATCACTATGTAGTAGGCTATCCACAAATTCCAGAGTGTTATTGCTTTGGCACAGAGAAATGGGGAGAGACGGCTCCCTGATATTGCCTGTCATTATCTTTACTTACTTTGATTTGATTAGCAGTAGAAAGTGTGGGCAAGCATTTTTGATGGTTTTCAATTCCAAAAATTGATGTGGAGAAGCTGCTCGTGTAGTGAACAGTTTCCCTGTACATTCTGAAGTCCCATATGTCCCCCTCACCACTAACTTCAAAGTAAAAGCGTCTGATGTTATCACTACAGTAGGAATACTCTGCAAGCATGGAACACCTGTGCAGGTGTTGGCTGGGTCCTTCCACTAGCTGAGTGATTGTGGAAACCATTGGGGAACAGACAGTAACCTGCGTAGACTGTGTTTGCTTCGTCTGAAAACTGTTTGAAGCTATCCCTGTAGACTTTGGAGGTGTAATCTGGCGTGCTGCACTACAAAGACACGAGATGACGTGTCCCAGCAGTTGAAGAAAATTTCTTATTGTTAGTTGAGGACTGCCCTGAATCTTTGAGATGAGATTTTCTAATGAGAGACATCTGCTGGACAGTAGGTATGCTCTGCCTAGCAGTCAAACTATGCCTATGAGTGACATATTGGGGGTGGGTGGAGGTAGTATGCATGTACGCGCGTGTACACACACACACACACACTCCCTCCTGCCCCGCTCACACAAATGGGTCAGTTTAACAGGGGAGCCCCAGCTGCTGCTGCTTCTGTCAACTGTGGCAACCTGAGCATGGGAACTGCGGCCACTCCAGCACTGGCTGCTTCAGCAATCCTACCACTCTGGTGCCTTTTGGTGCTGCTGCAGCGCCCTTCCTGCTGGAGCCGCCTTCCTGCTGGAGCTGCTACTGCTGCCGAGGGGACGCTGCTGCTGCCGAGATGGGCTCCCGGTTCCCCCGTCCCCACATTTCCCTATCCCCTTCTTTTCCCCATCCCATCCCTCTTACCCATTGCCTCTTCCCCATCCCATGCCCCTCCCGACCCTCACTGGCCCTTGTCCCATACCCCACCTCTTCATCCCCCTCCCTCATGCCCCATTCCCCTATCCCCTTCTCTTCCTCCAGCCCTACCCAATCTCTCTTCCCCCCTGCCCCGCGGGCACTCACTGTTGTACAGGAAACAGGATGGTGGCCAGGCAGGGTGCCCAGCACATGTAGAAGGTGACAACAATGGGCACTAGGACCTGGGAGGTGGCATCCAGCTGCACAGGCAGAAACCCAGAGCAACCTCCCTCACCCAAGAGGACAAGCAGCTCCATCCCACTTCTGTTTGGGAGGGCGGTGCCTGCCCTCCCAAACTGCACCCATGGAAGCTCCTATGAAATCGACACACTGTAGTGGAGTGAAAATGAGCTTTTCAAGGTTGATTTGAAGCCCCAG
Source organism: Eretmochelys imbricata (assembly GCF_965152235.1). Taxonomy (NCBI): domain Eukaryota; kingdom Metazoa; phylum Chordata; order Testudines; family Cheloniidae; genus Eretmochelys; species Eretmochelys imbricata. The sequence continues at coordinate 24,812,287 of NC_135582.1, forward strand.
GCTGTGAAACAGGGATCTTTACTGACGTCAACACTTGCTGATACAATCTGCCCCCATCAACCCATCATCTAGGTACCAGAAAATAATTATACCCAAACAATGTAGATGAGCAGTAACTAGTGCCAGAATCTTTTAAAATTCACTTCGTGCGAAAGATAGGCCAAAAGAGAGTACCCTCTACTGGTAGGGTCTTTATTAAAAAACCCAAAAAAAATCTCGTGTGAAGGATGAATATTAATATGAAAATATGTGTCTTGTAGTTTGAGAGTCACAAACCAATGTCCTGCTTCTAATGAAGGAATTATTGCTGCAAGGGTCACCATCTTGAATTTTTGTTCTTTATGTATTTGTTTAGAAACCTCAGGTCTAAAATTGGCTTCCACCCTCCATTCTTTTGGGGAATCAGAAAGTGCTTTGAATAGAATCCCCTTCCCCTGTGTTGCAGGAACTGGTTCTAGTGTAGAAGACAGATCATGTCTTCATCTAGTAATTGATTATGAGGGGGCTCTCTGAAGAGGGATGGAGAGGGGCAATGGGTTGGAGGGATAGATTTGAACTGGATAGTGTAACCAAATGTTTTGGCTTCCAAAGCCCATTTGTCCAATGTTATATGCCCCATGCATTCTGAAAATCGGAGAGGCAGCACCCGAAAGGAGGGAAAGGCGCAAGATGTTGCAGCTGGAAGACTTGTCAGTAGGATGGTTAAGACTCTTGACTTAGCCATCCAAACTGTTGCTTGGTGGACATGGATGGCTGAGAAGATGAGGCTGATGGAAGTTTCTTTTTTGAGTGTTTTGTTCTGTTGGCCAGAGCTTCAGAGGGCCTACAATATGCTGAATATGGGGTTGGCTGTGCTCTTTGTGCTGTCTGAGACCTACTAAATCTCCTTCTATTTACAGGAGTATAAATCCCTAGGGATCACAGGATGGCTCCTGAGTCATTTAAAGTGTGGAGAGATGTACCTGTTGAGTTCACAAAGAGCTTGTGACTGTCAAAAGGGGAGGTCTTCGACAGTACTCTGAACCCCTCTCGGAAAACCTGACAGCTTAGCCAAGACTCTTCTCCTGACCATTGAAGTAGAGATGGATGTGACAGACACTGCAGCACAGTCTAAGGAGGCCTGCAGCAATGTCTTTTCCAGGAGCTGACAGTGTTGTATAATGGACTTAACTGGTCCCAATGTTCTTCTGGCAGATGCTTACTAAAATAATTGAATTTGTTATAATTTAAATGGTCATGCTTAGCCTTGAGCACCTGATGGTTTGCTATCATAAACTCAAGTGTGGCTGAAGCAGAGGATTTAAGACCAAAGAGATAGAGCTTCTTGTGGTCCTTAATGTATGGGTGGACTTTGAGTTATATTGTCTGCCTGGTTCATTAATGACCTCCACGACTTAGAGAATTTGGAGCTGGGTGAGAAAATAGAAACTCTGATTCCCTAGCCATAACAATACTTTTTATCTTCCCTCTTGCAGGCAGGCAGTGCGGTAGCAGGGGCTTACCAAACCATCTTACAGGGCTCCCATAAGATCTTCATTGGCTGGAATGACAATCTTCATAGATGTTGAAGTATGTAAAATACCTGGGTGTTTATGGTGGGACTCCTGAAGCTCTTCTAAGGGAGTCTGCAGCATATCAGCAACCCACTTCATCAGGTCCTGAAACTACCTGAAGTCATCTGCCATAGAAGGTGGGGGCAGGGCATGACATTTTCATCAGGAGATGAAGAGGAAATATTTGTAAGAGCTGTGACGTCCTTATCAGGTCTTGTCTCTTGCTCCTCAAAGGTCTCTTCGTCTGGCATAGGTGTGGTAAAGGGAGTTAAGGAGAATGGACTCTTCTCTGTTCCCTCCAGTGTTGCGAGGACGTCCGTGTAAATTGTTTGAGATAGCATGCCCATGGCTCCCGGCAAGGTCGCTGACGGGGGCATGCATGGCATAGGTGGAGGCAGCAATCTGTGCTCCTGCCATGCGGGTGTCATTTGAGGTCGATTCTCCTGTAATACATCAGTATAAGAGGAAGAGTGACGTGTCTTAGAATAGGATGGGGAACCTACACCAAAATTTTAGATTCTGCTGAGTTCTCTTCCACAAGGGGGAGAATAGCTGTTCAGCTTGCAAAGTAGGTGAGGGCGAGTGTGGTGCTCTAGGTGTTAGCAGGGTCAGTGACAGAGAGAGGCTTGATACTGACAAACCCCCGGCACTTGTTAACAGAGGAAAGTCCGGCTCTGAAGGTATTATCTGATCCTTTGCGTACCTAAACTCTTGACATACCGACGGTATCAATGACTGGGCCAAGTGAGAGCTTGTGGAGCACAGCTTCAGTACCAATGCAGCTAGTATCGAACATATGGGATTTCCTCTGAACCATAAGTAGGTGTGCGGTCTTTGGTACCACTGATTTTCGTGTTATCAATACTGAGCCAGGGAGCCTGGCTTTTCTTGGCAAAACTAATGAAAAATTTAACCCCTGGAAGGGGAAAATCTCCTAACTATAAAACTATCTCTAGGAATAAAAAAGAGGGGGTTGTTTGTTTGAACAATTGTTCCAACAACTATAACACTGTAAGTTAGGTAACTATCTAAGAGAACACTAAATATTAGACAACAGGCACACAGGAGAGTCTATCTTGGGCCAAAGGCGGTTGAGAAAAAACCGAGAGTGGTTCACCTCTGCTGCCTGGTATAGCGTCTGCACGGGGCATGAGGATGTGTGGGGTGCGTGCGCGGGCTGAATCGGCACTGCTACCAAAAATCTCTGATCTAAGGTGCGGGGCACAGGCGCACCTGAAATGGAGCATCCACGGTGACGCTATTTGAAGAAGAACTTGTACTTCAACCCATTATTGGACAATTTTCTGATTTCAAAGATTGTCCCAAAGTATCCCCAAATGCAGTGGACCAGATTCACCATTATGCTCAAGCTGCTCTGTGCCACTGGACCAATTGCCATCAGCTGAACTCTGGTCTTAAGTAAGCAGCTGCAATTCAAGTTCATGGCTGCTTCACATCACCAGAGCCGTGTAAAGCAGCCAGAGCATACCAGTGAATAAAGCACTGAGTATAGTTCTGCTGTTCCTTTATTAGAAAACTGTTTCCTTTGTACTGCCAATTGTTTAGTCCTTGGAGTGACCACTCAAAACAGGCTGAGTTTTAGTGTACACTGTTCTTTTCAACATGTGGAGAATCTAACAAGGAACATACTACCTGCTCCAAAGAGATTACAATATAAATCACCAAGTAGACATAATACAACACTACATTTAGAAGGGGATGAGGACATTAGGTGTGCATTCATTGGGAGACTATTCCCAGTGTTGGCATTTTTCCCACTCCTTTCAAGACTCAAAGCCTTCTTTTGCAGTAACTCTGCCAGGATCTTTGACCTCCCTATGCCTGGAAGAAATTCACCTCAATGCCAGCACAATGTTTATACACGACATAAATCCCAGTTAAGCCCAATTTGGGGGTTTAAGAAGGACTTGAGTAGTTTATAGTCCTTGTTCTGGCCCTCTCCATAGAAATGAGTTCCATCCTGTGTGCATGTGCACACTCAAAATTTCTCACTGTTTTTAACGCTAAGTATTGTCTTTTTGCTCTGAAGGCTCTCTCTGAAATGAGGCTACTTTCCTGATTCCCAGACATTACTGTGCCACAGAAAATGAAAAGGAATCACTTTTCAGGAGCACAGAATATTTCAAAAGGTTTTGTTTAACTTTAAAATATATCAAGTCTGAATGAAAAAAGATTGAACTCCGATGAGTGTTCTTGTTCCCATTTCCTGTAGCTGAAAACACATCATTCATGTAGATCTACAATAGAATTAGTTAATCTTTACAGTAGTTTAAAAATTTAGTTCAAATCCTGTTCTACATATTCTAGTTTCTATTCATATACACAGAGAGAGAGAGAGAGAGAGAGAGAGAGAGGAAAAACAGCGCTGTAAAACACTCATCTTCCGAGCAGTGCTATTCTTTCCTTAGCTGAAGAAAATATAAAACATAGCTTACTGTTCTAGATAAATATCCCATTTATTAAAGGTTATTGAGGTTTTCTTAGTATGTTTTCCAATACATGCAGATGATTTCAGCTAAGGCTAATGCAATGTAGCTTGTTCTTCCCTGGGTGTAGAGTTCCGTTAGAGTGGTAGCCTTGTGTGAAATTGTATATTAGACAAACATAATGCTGCAGATTTACCTATAGCACCACACTTTGTAACTGATGTTGATGAAAGTCAGAAAAAAAAAAGAGGAGACAATAAAATCAAATTTGATTAGAATAACTGAATTATTAGATTTTTTTCAGGAGTGTTTATATGAAGGAAGGTATTTTATGTCTGCCACCAGAGCCTTCATCTATAAAAGACCAGGATGTCTAAATTCATTCACTACGTTCACTGCACCTTTCATCCCCTGAAGCATCTCCCAATACACAAACATTTATTTATTTATTTATTTACTTAAACATCCTAGAAAGCAGATTATAAAAATCCTGTGTGTTCTCTAGCATTGCTACAGGGGTTAAATTGTTAATGCTTTACTTTCACTCTAGTTTTTTATCAAACTTTGCTTTTTCTCTCCCTGGGGATAAACAAATGGACAGCTTTCCTCTCTAGTATTCCTCCTTCCATTATCATCACAGCAGAATGCATCTGAGACTATAATAATTCAGTGATGAAATACAAAATGTCGCAATGCCATCTCTCTTAAAGTGAACTGAGATTTTGTTATGCCATTTTAGGTGCACTAATAGCTCCTAAAGTCCCATGGAGTATCCTAATGTGAATTTAATGAGCTGATAGCATATAAATGACAGTACTGTGAGGGTGAAGGTGACATAACCTTTTTCTTTCTATTTGATGTTTGTCTTTGAAAAAATACAGATCTTTCCAAAATGTACTGCATTATTACTAAGTGCTGCATCATTCAGCAAAGAGGCAACTATTGTTTTATCATTTAAAAGTCTATTTTTTCCTTCATGGCCCAAGAAGCTAGAGCAATTTTTATTTTATTTTATCATTAAGGTAATAGAAAAAAAATCTGAATACTTTTTCTTTGCGTACACTCCCATTATGTGGCACTCTAGTGCTTGTGTCTGTTTTATGGAGTGCACATCCAGTGACAACTACTCATTTTTTGGCATTCAAATTCCTTCCGATGTCAGTATTAGTAATATGGAATCACTAAAATTGTGTTTGAATCATACTGAAACCATCCATCTTTATTTTCTGGGTGTAATTTTTTCTGCTATCAAGGATGATGTTAAGGGGGTCTACTCATCATTGCTGACTCCCCAGCTATCTGGGTCATTACAGAAGCTGTGTCGTTTATAATCAGTTGACTCCCCCTGCCTGCCTGATTCATTCAATGATGTCACACTCCATTGTTTGTGCAAATCCCAATCACCTTCAGCATGGTAATGAACTGTGATCACATAAGCACTGGGTTGTATCATCAATGACACTATTAGGGACAGGGGAGGAAGAGGCTGATGGTAAAGGATAAATATATTGGTAAGCAGATGGGAATGGATATATAGACCATATAAATGAGATTAAGGGAGTAATAGAATGCATTACATTATTAAAGTTCATCGGAGTACAGCAGGAGGATCTTTAAGAATTCTGCTTAAAACTCATAGTGAAAGTTTAGAGGATCACATACCACCTGCTTTTCTTGTTGGCTTTAAAATAACACCTAGATTTAGGGCAGCTCATATTTGATTTCCTCTCTTTCAGATACTGTGAATCTTATATTATTATTATTTTTTTAAATAAATTCTTACCAATTTTTCCAGAAATCTTATAAAACATCAATCCCCATCTATGCAGAGAATCTGGGGATTGTTCGTTATAAACAAGGTTTGTTTGTTTTGTTTTTTGTTCTCATTAGCTGGATGTCTCAGGCCAGACAAGTAAGTGTGTGTGTGTGTGTGTATGTTCGGGGGGGGGGGGGGTGGGTTGTTTTTTGGGTTTTTTTTATTTTTTATGAAGGGCAAGAGAGTTTATGAGTTAGTTTTGAGGTCAGTATAGTTTTATTATTTTTGTACACTGTCTAGGTGCTGTTGTTATAGGCACTAAGTAAGATAGCAAATAAATAAGTTAGTTACATTTTATAAAATTAAATTCTTCTATTGGCAGAACATATGAAACACGAAGAATTACAGAATTTGCTCTGCTGACAGAGATGTACCTTGGGTTGTGTTTGACAAATCAGCATCAACATCTTCAAAAGCAGCTTACGTGTTTCAAAAAGTTGGACTTTTGGCAACATGTAAAATTTGTTTAGAAAAACCTTTTCGTTGCCAGGTGACAAGGCAAAACATATCACATATGCTTAACAACCAGCTTGTACATATTTTGTCTTTCCAAGGTTTCTAGGCTGGTCAGGCATAATGATGCATTACAGCTGAAGTAGCTTCCAGCAGGGACAAATGTTTGTCTGTTTCCAAAAGCATTTTCCTAATGCTTAACAAAAACAACCCAATATTTCTCATTGTTTAATGATGGAGTAAAGATTAAGACTGTCCAACATTCATTGTATTGCAAGTTCTAACGTCTATATTGGTGTGCTTTCTGAATATGCATACCACTGATTTTCTGGCATATCCCACTTGATTAGCATTTTCTGGTATAGTACAAGCAATAATTTTGCTAATACATACATATTTCTTATAGTAGTCTGACCTGCCATCACTATTTTAGCATCACGCTACACTGCAAACAGTATGTGACTGATTCAGGAGCGTGCAACACAAGAATTTTTTCCCTCACCGTTTGTACATCCCAGGCAAAGGCCTCATGATTGTAAAGCGGGAGAGAAGAAGACCTAGTCATGTCTTCAAAACCATGAGGGGTGCTTTGAGGAGCAGTCTGCATCTTCCTGAGGATGGCTGGGGCAAGGAAGTTCTACACTGTTCTTAATGTAAGTCAGTGCCAAAATGGGACAATTTGATATTCCTTATTGTTTAATCCTCCTAGAAATGTGGTCTACAAAGACTTTGATAAATGACCCTTCTGCTTGCTCCCTTGGTAACTTTATCTGAAAGTATGTGATCCTTACAGAGGATTCCAACCTACAATTACTCCATCAGCAGACTCCCACCAATGTTGATAAGAGCTTCTCATGAAGGACACAACAAAGAAATACCTAGACTTTGGAATCAAAAAGTCACCACTAGCCCACAGATATGTACAAAAAGATATCTACAAGAAATGAGTGAACTTGTATGGTTACCACAGTTACTTCCTGCTGAGATCTCACATGTTACCATACAGGATCTCTAGGCAAATGCTGACTTTTGATTGGTGACCAGTTTAAATGAGGTCTTTGAGTTTACTTTTTTAAAAAAAAAACCTGTTGTCAATGGTCCTGTATATATGCACCTTTAATAAATGAGAAAGAGGCTTGAGATAAAGATGTACTAAGCAACTTCATCATGAGGTTTCCTGGTTTCTTTTCCAGACTTTCTCAAAATCCGTATTAAATTATGGAGGGAAGGGAAGAGGATCACATGTATAAATTCATTGTTTTGTATTTAAAGGGATCTGCAGAATTAATACAAATAACTATTTTGGCAAGAAAAGTAAATATTTTTCGCATATTCTATTAGAGATAGTGTCTGATAGCTCAGAACAGCTCCTTTGAAAACTTTGTAATCTATTAAGTAAAAACATTAAGCCACCCAGTTCTACAAGCTTATCCATGGGGAAGGCCTCACCTATTCACAGACCCCTCAAATATAGGGACAAAAGTGTCTGCCTACACACATCAGCTTGCAGGACTCGGAACTTGTGCATATTTTATAATTTCAGAATGTGCATATTTTATAATAGAGAAATGTCATTTGTTTTATTTGCTTATTTCAATTTATGCGGTGAATCCATCCCTGGCTGCTAGTACTTTTAGACAGTTAAAATACTGTATACAATATACAAATAAAATTAAGATCTGAGGCAGAGAAAGATGTGCTCACCCACTACATCCAGACCAAGTCCAAATCCTCCTTTTCTATAGCACTGCTTAGATCTGACCTTTTTTTTCTGCCCACACAAACACTTTTTCCAGACTATCTTCATCTCCAGCCTTAATTATGATAACCACCTTCTCTCCAGACTCTGACACTATCACCTGCTGATACAGTGCTTAAAAAAAATAATGCAACCACAAAGATCATCTTCCTTACCTGTCTGCCTCACATCATCCCCATCTCTGAATCCCTTTGTTTCTCCCCAACTAAGACATTTATTTTTTTGTTTAAAATAAGTGACCCACCCAAACCTTCTTTACTACGTCATGTCATGTTAGTGTACAGATCTGGCCCATCTCTTCTTTTCCTCTTCCTACTATGCTCCCTTAACTCCTAATAACTTCCCTCCCCACCACACTGAATCATGGTTGAAATTAGCTTGTAAGCTCCTACGGTCAGGAAACCTGGCTGTGTATTGTGAGGTCCTAGCACACATTTGGCTGCTACCAAATCCAATAATTAATACTAATAAATAATAATGGAATTAATTTATAAATACCACCACCAAGAGGGGGAAAGGGTCTGACGAACTGCTAACAAAATATGACTTCAATATATTTTTAATTTGAATCCTGCTAGCTATTTCAATTAGTTAAGTTTAATACAAAGCAATCTACAGTATGAAGTGAACAATTAGTATGTCAACAAAACACATTTTATTTACCTTTCAGTAGCTTCTCTTTTTGCACAATTGTGTCTTTAGGCCACCTGCATTAGCAAAGCACAGTATCTGTTGTACTGTCACAGCAGCAGCTTTTCAAGGTTTGTATCCTAAAAATTTAGAAAAGGTTTTTCAAACGGAATGCCACAAAGTAGGCCATGGGCCAAATTCACTAGGAGAAAGTTTGGCTTCCAGAACATTGCCGGCCCAAAGGGGCATCAAGAGATATTGGTGAAGCTCAAGGGGACATCGACAGCTTTGCTACAGGCTGTGCTATACCTGTTGTATGAATAAATAAAGGTCTTCATTCTCTAAGGATATCTATCTGCCACGTGTCATGAGTGCTAACCTCACTTTAAAGAAACAAAGACAATAGAAAAAAGGTCTGAACTGGGACCCCTGGGCAAAGCTCAGTATAGAGTCTTATGTATTCCCGCATCTATCTGCATTATGGATGTCCAAGGTCAGTGCTACACTATTAGTCCTTCATTTTCATGAGCAACAATTTCATGCCAAAAATGGAGAGGGAATATTTTCACACCCTTTTCGAGCTCTATCGTAGACACTGAAATCAATGGAGTTTTTACTATTGACTTCAGTGGAGTCAGGAAAAAGCCCAAGCGAGGCTATTATTTTACAGTAACTTGCAATAGTACTATCAGCATACGTTTAAGATAATCACGTGTTGAAAGAACTAATCTGTAACAAACAAATCAATCCTCAATTTTCAGTGATCAAATGTAAAATGTACTTCATTGACTGTCTCTCCATTTTCTGATATGTCCAAAATATGAACATGGTGATCATGGGTTCAAGAAGTACTGCAGAGAAAGTAGTATCACAGTAGCTCTAATCAAATGGATACTCTTTTGTCAGGTGTTATTATTTGTCTCTGACCTAATCTTCATGGGCCATTTCATTGTATGGTCTGAATTTCAGATCTAGTATCATGCTCACCATTGCAAATCCTGTACAGAACTTGTTCCCTTCGATTTTGATAGCCAAGTGAAAATGCAATAAGAAAGCTGACAAAGGCTTCAGGAAACAAGTAAAAATGTCAAAACGAAGAAAAACAGAGCACTGCTGACAAGCAAATTATAGACAGCATGACTCACTCAACTTGCTATACCAGGAAAGTAGCTTTTCTGAAAAGAAAAATATTAATATTATTTAACAAGGATCACTTAGACTTTAGGACCACAGACGTGTAAGAGTGCAGAGAATGATTTAGAAAATATATGGTGGGACTTTGTGCAGGAGGAATTAGTTATAGGATTTACAGTTAATACAACTATTTCCTATGGTTTATTGATTTATTTTGTGCATAGCATATTTATTTCTTTAGCTCACATAATTAGCTCACTGTGTTCTTCATAATTAAATCAGTATCCATTACCCAGTCCTTCTGAGTTATAGTAGTTCAGCAAACAATTGCTTCTACCAACAAACCAAAATTCTACAATTGAAATACTCTGGAAATTAGACAAATTGTCAGTATTTAAAATTATTATTAATATTGCCAAAGACATAAGAGACTTTCTTGTGGAACCAGGCAAGAAGAACCCTCTGGCTAGGTTCACAGCTAGGTATTAATTTTGACCACGCTTGTCTATGGGATAGAGTGGCTTCCAGAGGACATATGTGTTGGGGTGGTCTGCCATCAAGGAGAGTAGTGTCTACTGGTCAGCTCACCCGGCCACCTTGCATTCCCTTTAAAGTATATATAGAGAGACCTAAGGGTTCTGGGACTGAGTGGCATTTGAGGAAGGAATTGTGACACTGTACCTTTAAGGGCCAGATGCATTGCACAGAAGACAGGGCAAGGCTCCCTTCTCACCCAACCGACTGAAAGGGGTTGGGAGGAGAACAGCATAAAGGCTTCCTCCTCTTTCATAGTAGAAGACACTGGTGGTAGCAGGCTGGCCTGCTGAACTCTCCAGAGTGGAAGGCTAACTGGAAAGGGTACTCAGCTGAAGGGAGCTAATAAAAGCCTTACAGCTGATTTAAGTCACACCCCCAGCTTCAGAGAGCAGGCTGAGGGGCAACTCCTGTCTGGAGGAGGAAGCTATTGCTTGAGACTTTATGGAACATAACTCCTAGCCACAGAGAGAGAGGGCTGAGGGGGGAAACTCTTACATGAGGAGACAGAGTGACCATTCCAAAGCAAGAGACAGAGCGGTCAGCCAGCTGCTGTGAGAGAGAGGCAGGGAGTAGATTTCAGAAGGAACCACCATAACTGGAAAAGAAGCAGCAGTGAGGAACAACAGATCACACATGGGCAAAGTATAAAGGATTTCCTATTTGGGACTCTTCTGTTAACCTCAGAGGGGAAAGGATTGAGTAGTGACCTGGTCAGAGGGACAGGCCACATATGACAGACTGTTGTGGCACCACAATGACTAAAGGGGGCACTGAGCCGAAAGAATGCCTGCAACACCACACCTAGAAGCATGGAGAAGAGATGCTTGTCTACAGTCCATCATTACCAGGGTTCTGAGCAAGTCACATTATATTTAGCTTCATAACACCTCTTTGAGGTAAGCAAGTACTATTACCTCCATGTTAAGGATGGGGAATTGAGGCATAAAGAAGCAAAGTGATTTGCCTGAGGTCACATGGGAAGTCTGAGACAGAGTAAGGACTTGAACCCACCTATCCTAAATCTTAGGCTTGTGCCTTAACCACTGGACTCTTATCAGAAACCACTTTGCCACAGCCACACTGTACGGTATATGTTTATATCATGCTGTATTTTTATGGCTGTTATATGTACATCAGTGTACCTGCCCATTAATCTATCATACTGCAGAGAATTAAATCAAAGGAGAAAAGAGAAAACTAGGGAAGAAATGAAACAATGATGAAGATATCTCCAGGATTATTACCAAAGGACCTTATGGGAGCAATATGTTTATTGGGAGATGTTCACCTGCATGGCTACAGCCAGACTAACAGTTTTATTTTTCCCAGTCCTGACCCTGAGATTAACCCCCCCGCCCCCGCCGCAAACCATTAAAAAACCCTGTATAGAGAGGAAGGGTGGGGTGAGTCGGCAGCAGCTGCTTAAGGATACTGCTGTGAGAGAGGGGCAAAGAATGCTGCAGGGGATGGCTGGCTGGCTCTTCCAACCAGAAAGGATTTCTGGGCTGATTGGCACTTACCAAAACTTACAAGGAAAAGACAAAGATGAGGTAAGACCTGGACATGTAGGCCTTTTGTTGTTTTAACTCACTTCTCTGAAAGATATGTTTCTTTTGGGTGAACAAATAATACTTTGTTTTGAAGCAGCTGTTTTGAGTCACTTTAATCAACCATTGGCCAGTGGCTCTTGGAGGGAAGGATTTTCCAGGTGATGAATATAGTGGGACATGTAGTTCCTTCACAGATGGTAAAACAGGGGGCTGCACCCCTGAGACTTAGTCTAAAAGTGGGAGGAACCATGGTTCCACCTACAGAGGGGTGAAGGTAGTGAAATCTGTCACTCAAGAGGGGCTAAATGTTCTAAAGCACAGATAACTTTATAACCATGGTATCCACCTATGAATGTCTCAACAGTGTTAATTTATATTAATGGCCAGATTCTGGATGCCCAGGCATGATATTAGGAAAGAGAACATGAAACACTTCTAGAACTCTGATACTAGAGTTTCCTGATAAGAACTTCCTCCATGGACAATTCCACGAATCACAGAGAGGTCAGGGCAGGACCCAGCAGTAGAGAAGCAGAAGCAAAGTCTTTAGTTATGCATCATCTCCAGCACTTGGGAGAGTGCACATGGCACTTTTAAAAAGGATGTAATAGTTCCATTCTCAGCAGCCTTGTCTACCCTAGGGAACTTTTTTAAAAAACCCTCACTGATTCAGCTGCACCAGTAATAGCTTTAGTGTAGACAGGCTCTGCCTTCAACTACTGTTGTCAGATCATCTATTAAATGTCCAAGTATAAGTAACATGGTACTGAAAATAGCTGGTGGAACTAGATAGCTGTCTACGCTTGGAGTGAAATCATGCAAACTGAAAACCAACAAGATGTATTGAGCTCTAGACATAGAACAGAGTGTAGTGATGCAAGATTCCCCATGCTGCCTGCCAATATGTTTTAACATCCTCAGTGTGGATTCTAGAGGTGAAAAGGCAGTTGACTCTATTTTCATTCAGTCGTTGGGATACCAGTCTAGGAGCACTACCTCCATCCCTGCACCCATCCTGCTGAGCACCTTGGGAGAAGGTCACACAATTACACCAACTTCCTCAGCTTTAAAATAATTTTCTGTTTTCTAGGCTGTATGTGCTTTCTTTCTGAACAATGTTACTGCTCCCAGATTGACCTTTGGCCGTCCGCTTACTCCTCTCTCTCTTAGCCACTCTCTTCAGATCCTCTTCCCAGCCCAACTCTTACTTCATCTTGTACTCTGCCCAGGGAACTTGCCACTGAGTGCAAATTTTGTTTTGAAATAGCTGGTGGGAATTTACCCATCCCAATTCTTCCTAATTCACCCCACTCTCTGACTTTGATATCTGTTGTTTCAAGTACATTACTGAAATATGAGAACTACCATACAGCATGGTTTTGATTATTTGTTTTATATTAAAATTATTTATTCTATGCTGACTCTAATGTTTCAATTTTCAGAGTGCTGTGGATACACATAATTTTTATGTTTATTTACAGCTACATTACAGAAGCTGTAAGGGGCCAGCTGGAGGTCTGACAGTTGTGAAAAGGAAAGTTGCAGCCTTTGGACTTGGGGAAGGGATGGGAAATAGTTGAGATTTTTGAGAGAGAGGAGGTGTTTATATTTTTTCTCCCATTTTGTGGGCAGGGATTGACTTCAAATTTGCAGGGCTTGGGAGAGGGAAGAAGTGGAGCAGTTTGAACTCTTAGTTCCCCATCCCAGCAGTCAGCCCCCTCCCTAACATCTTTCCTACAATCCACCACTATACCTTATGACTATGGATAGGCACATTAGCTAAATGGTTTGGGCAAAATGATCACCAGTAAAACCATTAACTAGGTTGGTACTTACATTGAAATATATTGTGCTTTATGGAAAGTGTTACACTTAATCTACCTTTAAGGCATGATATAAACATTTAGTAGCATCTGTAAATAGTGCCAGCTACAGTGGTGGTATTTGTGAGGTCTATTGGGTCTTTAGTCAGGGACCATGAAGCTCATTTTCCACAGTGGCCGAGCATCCATCGGGTGGTAACAACTTTACACCATAATGAACCTGGGCTGGATTTGAACCTCAGTAATATGGAGGTTCACTAAACTATTCAATCCCTCTTGCTGTTGTCAGTGTGGTCTGGGTTGACAGCGGAGCACGGGTTGTATATGAATGCCATCACACACATTTTGTTATTCATTGTCAAATGTAAATCAGGTTAGAATGCCTATTAAGAAAATCTTAGGATAGCACTGCATTGTACATGTAGTTCTGGGTCTTGAACACCTTTATAGCAACACAAACCTTTCATCAGTAGACATTTGTTTTGTATGTTGTGTTTACTTGTTCCCCAGCAGGCTCTGCTGATGCTAATGGACTCACAGCAGTGCATCCTACTTCTGTTATTACAGGTCTAATTCAGTCATTAACATTTCATTAATGGACTGGCCTCCTAGCTGCCTGCATGGCTGTCCAGATATTGATGAACTTTGTAGTATAGGAAACTAGTATTTAAGGTGGATTCTTTTGAAGTGTTTATTAAAATATTGGGATATCTTTTAAAATGCATGATATGATACTACACTAACTCTCCAGATAAAAAACACACTCTGAAAGAAGAATTAAAATGCATAGGTTATCAGTACATGAACAAGTAATAACATTCATGTAAAACACTGAAGGAAAATATACATGCACAAATTCCACAGATAGTTTCAATTGGATGCACTACTCTTCACTTTTTGTCTTAAAACTGATGTGTAGTATTGATGTGAAGTGTTAAAAAGCTGCTGTGTTCCACCCTAGAAGAAGCTGCATTTCAGTGGCACATAAATTAATCCCATTATCCACCACCCAGTGCTGTTTTGAGGCTGAACTAGCTTGTTTTCAAACAATTTGAGCCTAATTCTGTCATCCTTCTCACAATGACTAGGATTTTTCTCCATGAGTAGAGTCACTAATATTAATGGGACTATCCACAGAGTAAGGAACTGCTCACTGTGATAACAATAGCTGAATGGTGCCCTTTGAAATTATTATTAAAGAAAGTTATTCACATTTTAAAATGCAGTATATCTTCAGCAGTTTAAAAGATGCAAGGATACCTGGCTTACAAGAATAATATAAGTAAAATGTGTGTCCCACAAAAGGATAGGCATCTTTCCAAAATGCTTCAAGAGGACCATCAGATGCTACAGTGTGCTGCTTCTCTGGTTTTCCCGTTAAAATGAATGTGTATCTTACTGTGCCATAGAGAATTGAAATATATTGCATCATATCATGTGAGCATCTAATGCAAGTACTTTGTGAAAATTACTAATTTGATACTATAATTATGCTTGTAATATAAAATTATTAAGCACTGTCATATTATACAGTAAATGGAACTTATATTGATGCAATAAAATATATTTCAATTCCATTACCATAACTTTATTGTATTCTTTAATGGCATCCACAGTTAACAAAAATAAGATGCAGCTAGGAAAAGACTGGTTGATGGGTACAGTAAACTCTGCAATATTAGGACACAATCAAGATAATTTGTGGGCTTCCTGTATGTACTTCCCCCCGCTCCCCCCCCATGAACACCTTCAATTTATTTTTGTTTTGTTAGACTCAGAGATGCTAAATAGTAGAGGCAGGATTAGAGGTTAGTAAATGTACAGTCCCTAGAGTAAGTTGCCCTAATAAATTCAGTATTTTTACATGCTTTTGACTTCTACTTTATAAATGGGGCTATAAATATTATTGATCCTAAATTCATATTTTTAAGGATCTTACTAGCTCAGTCAGTCAGGACTATGCCAGGCTGACATGAAAATAGATCTCTTCTTATTATGAAACCTGAAGCTTATTATCTTGATAAATGTAGCTATGTTTGAGAAATCAGGAAGGCGGGGAGTACTGGAGTTAATACAAATGTGTTCAAGTGCATTTTCCCTCTGTAGAACTGTCACATGTAGATAAGACTAGCATGTAGGAACTACTTACTAAACAGGGGAGAAGAAAATATGAATTATGGGAAAGTATGCCAAAGCCTCATCTAAACACATTCATCTAGGCTCCTTTTGTCTGTCAGGGTAAATAAAATGAACAAACAAGCCACAACTGGGGGAGTGGGAGAGCAGTCAGCTAAAATGTCATGGCTTGCTTCTCTGCAGGTGTCAGCTTGACTTCACTGAAATAGCATGCAGCTTTGATTTCTCTCATCAGGAAAAATATTTATTCCTTTTACCGCACATAGGATTCCAAATGTAAAGGGCCTAACGTAAGAATGTGCTGTGTAGTGTAGCATATTTTGACATTCCAAAGAAATTGGCATTGTTTTTTAAGACTATTCTTAAAATAGATATTCAATATTTATGAGGTTTAATGTTATCATGAATTAACAACTTAATCTTGTAACTATTGCATTAAACTGGAACACTTGATAATGTGAGTACTGGTCTCTAAGAGCCTCACTGTACATCAAACAATTCTGTTACTTTCTCTGAAAGTTCAGATCGTTATCATGGGGTGTACAGGTCCCATGAGGCCTCAGCTGTTAAAGGGTTAACGGAAACTGGCTGTTTCCTCAACTGGGGCTGGATGGTAGCCTCACAACAGCTGGGGAAATAAAAAGGATGCAAGTCAGAAGGGCAGGATAGCTGCCAGAGAGGCTGAGGAGACACTGAAAGTAAGACCCTTCAACAGCAGCTCAAGGGAACCATAAGGGGTCAGGAGAGATTGAGTCCAACTGCTTCATGCAGGGATCCTGACTGAGGAGTGGGTGAGCCTGGGTTCCACATTCAGATCCAGCAAAGGGTTTATTAAAACTGAATGAGTGAATCATGTTCAGGAGGGCCGGTGAATTGCTAACCTGTCCTCCAGAGTAACTGGCTTCTTGACGTATTGAACTTTTTAGCACACTGATAGGAGAGAGAGACTATTAATGACCCAGCCAGGGTCATAACAAAGAACCCTCAGGCATTGCACTAGATGGCAATTTGCCCATCAAAGAGGGAGGGAAATTGAGATAGAGTTGTTGCAGTGTGAGGTTTTGCTGCAAGAGGATGCTGAAGACTGAAAACAATTGCCGAGAGCCATATATCCATTATTTTCTATGTGTCTTAAATTATTCTCCTCTTTGACATGTTGTATTATGCATTATAGTATGCATTTTATATTTTAGCATGTTATCCTGTAGTGTACTGTAGCAGACTTACTATCAATGTTCTGTTTGGCTTTGTAGGATTGCTTCACAGTTAACTATTTCATTTGTGAAAATACCATAACGTGAGTAAGTTTTTACTATCTTTGTTATCTACAACATTTTTAAAAGAGCAATTTCTATTCAATACATTTCTGAAATTTTGAAATACTGACATTTTTCATTACTAGTGTGTATACACACAGTTTATAGAATCCTTAATTTCCTTTGTTACCTCTAAACTAATTCACCAGTTACTAAATGCCTTATACTATATGATGTATTCTGTAACATAATAAACATGGATTTTATTAATGTTAGATACAATTTAAAGGAAAGTTCATCCATCTGTAACTCAGATGGTTCTCTAACAATTTCAAGAAGGTTTCAGAGTAACAGCCGTGTTAGTCTGTATTCGCAAAAAGAAAAGGAGTACTTGTGGCACCTTAGAGACTAACCAATTTATTTGAACATAAGCTTTCGTGAGCTACAGCTCACTTCATCGGATGCATACCACAGCATCCGATGAAGTGAGCTATAGCTCACGAAAGCTTATGCCCAAATAAATTGGTTAGTCTCTAAGGTATCACAAGTACTTCTTTTCTAATTTCAAGAAGATTTAACAGACAAGCTTGGTACCTCTTTGGCTCTATGAGCTGCTTTTTTCATCTACGGTCTCCTGAGTGGTACATATGTGGTGGTGGATAATACAGTAATTATAGCTGAGGTTCTTGTAGCAGCAGCACTCCCTCCAGAGTTTCCACACAAAGTAGTACAACAGTGTAGTAGCAGCAGTATCCCAGAGGGGGCTGATAGTGTGACAAAATTGCTGACCATATCTTGCTTCTATTCTCACATACTATGGGCTAGTCCTTCTTTTGTAGTGCAAAAGGGCCAGGTGTTTGAAAGTATTTAGGCACTAATGATACAGTCATGTGTTTAGTAGGCACTTTTGGAAATCCCAACTCCCACTGAAATCAATGAGAGTTAAGTACCTACCTGGATCTTTAGGTGCCAAAATACTTCTGTAAATCTGGCCCAAATGCACTAAAAAGAATGGACTATAACAACCATATTTTTTTCTAGGGTAACTCTAGTCACCTTAGATCAAACTACTCTATGTATAGGCAGATACGAGTATACCCCAAAAGCTCATCATGCCTCTATAAGATAACTATCAACACAACTGCTGCAAAAGTAGGCAATATGAATTCAATGCATCGGTGCCTTCCTACCCCCAATTCTTACTGCAGTTTAACACACCTGCCACTGTTTTCCCCACTCACCCATCACAGTATACAAACTGAAAGGTATTTCCTCCTATTGAGGCTTCCCTCATTCATAACCAGACTTACAGGCAACCTGTGCTAACTTGGCTCCCTCACATGTGGGCAGCTAAAAATCTCACATGTTCCACCTTCTTTTCTGGCTTATGACTCATGCTTAAAGTTAAGCCAGCATTTACTACTTTGCAGGATTGGGGCCTCAGGGCTTCAACAGCTCTGAAGCCTGAATAAAGCTTGTTTTTAATCCATATTCAGAATTCATAATTTGAATATCCTTTTCATTTTAGGCAGTCGGATAGTTCTATGAACACATACAACTAGTATTAAATCAGTACAAACAGAATTCTCACTCTCTCCCTTCTTCCATGTCTCCCATCCCCAAAAGGCACTAGGGAATTCAAAGTTGAACTCAATGTAACGTTCTTATTACTTTACATTGTGGTTTACTTTGTTGTAAAATTCACATTTTCAGTAATTCACTTGCATGCAGTAGCTGTTTTGAATAAAAAACCCCAAAGCAGTTTTTTCTTTTGAGGATTTGGGTGAAAGCAGCCTAAAAATGAAAACCTATGGCATCAACTTCATACAAACAATTTGGCTGACAGGTAGAAGGCCCCCTCCCTTTATTATTTGGAATGACTCAGATTGTCAAAGAAAAAGCAGCATGATCTAGTGGTCTAACTAATACTCTTACAAATTCCCTTCCTGACTTTGCCACTGAGTTGCTTTACTTGGGGCATGCCACTTAAACTCTTTATGCCTTTGTTTACTCATCCATGAAAGAAGAATAGAATTTATCCACCTTTGTACACCACTTTGACATCCCTGAATGGAATATGTAATAACTACAAAAGATCATGATTTGTTTAAAAATGGAATTCATTTCATTTTAGTGTTAAAAATAACAGCTTCTAAATTAAAGAAAGCTTTGACACAAAACACTGCAGCACTCTAACCCAAGAGGTAGTGGTAGTGAACTGGTAGTCTCACAAGGCTGGGCCTCAAGCTGCCAGCTCTTAATTATAAAATCCTACCTCCCTTACCAAAATGACATTGGCAATTAGGTGCTCTTCGCTAACACTGGAAGTTAATCATTATCATGCCAGCCAATACAGTTCACACAGTATGTTCATACCTTGTATAAATGGTTCCAGCTTATCTTCAGGAAATATTGCTGCACCCTTCCCTTTATGTCTTTCCTTTTCATCCCTTGATGTTCTATATCATGAAACACACGACTGTTTGAATATCTCCATGTTTTTCCTACTCAATCAACAGCTATATTCTGCTACCCACTGCTTAAACAATAATCATTGGCAACTAGTTTGCAAGTGAGTGTTCCAGCTGCAGGCACTGCATTGAAATTTACACTTTTGCAAAGTTCTGTAAAATCAGACAAAAAATACTGACTTTTACAATGGAGTTCACGAGGGAGGGGAAATCACTGGAAATTTTAAATAGAGATTTTTCTTTTAATGAAATATGTTTTATTAAAACAGGGTCAGTAATTCAGGAACACTTACCTATAATAGCTAAGTTTCAGAGTAGCAGCTGTGTTAGTCTGCATTTGCAAAAAGAAAAAGGAATACTAGTGGCACCTTAGAGACTAACCAATTTATTTGAGCATAAGCTTTCGTGAGCTACAGCTCACTTCATCAGATGCATCCGATGAAGTGAGCTGTAGCTCACGAAAGCTTATGCTCAAATAAATTGGTTAGTCTCTAAGGTGCCACTAGTACTCCTTTTTTCCCCCTATAATAGCTAAGTAGGCCTTGAGTTACATAAAAAGGTCTAAAATATTAAAAGACTTCACATACAGCTGCATAGTACACAGAGAGGGGTGGATTAGTGATCTGACCAGAGAACTGAGTCAGATACTCCTGAATTCTAATCCCAGCTCTGCTACTGACTCCCTCTGTGGCTTGGATAAGTTCTTTAACTTCTCTGGGCATCACTTATTTATGCCGGAGGCAGAACTGTTTAAAGGAGCCTTCGGAGATTTGGGCCCCCAACCTCATTCTCCTCAAGTGGTAAACTGGAGATGGCAATACCTACCTTGCAGTGATTTTGAAAGTTAGTTAGTATTTGTAAATTACACTGAAGTGCTAAGTAAGTTATATTAAAAGTACATTTCATAGAACACAACATTTCAATACCAGCAAGATTTCAAAATGTCAACTTTAAAAATCCCATATGATGGGGACTGTTTCCCCTGTTCTGTGACAAAATGTTTAAAGTATGCAATATCACTTATCCTTGTGTCCTCATAGCATCATAAAATGAACTTTGATACTCAAACTCATAGTCACTTAAAGTGTCTACCACAAATATTGATTTGTGTAACCTCCCATCTTCCCCCAAGATAATACATAATGATGCTGGGGAATTAGTGCCCTGTGCCTTTGAATCAAAGGCTTGAGCTTTTTGGCTGTTTACTCTGAACTGACTCCAGGATTGTGGACCACTAAGAAATGCCAGAAAGATACACTTCTTTAGCACATGAAATATGAGTTATTTTCTATACAAACTCAAGAGGGCCACAGGATAACTTATATTTTCTTATATAAAGAATACTAGTGTTTAATTTTCTGCTATGGTCAGGAGCAATTTTAGTTCTGGCAACTGAATATTACTCTTATAAGGTGATCAAGTGATGGCTTTTTGTGACCACGTCTCTAGATGTTGTCTGACATGCCTTTCAGATGGGAACAGCTAGGTTGAAGTGGGTTCCTATATATCCCATAGTCAGATGAAGAAGCTTCTTCTTGTGATCATGGTGATGCCTTAGCTGTTGGTACTGGTGAAGAAGGCTCAGACTCTGAAGAAAGGGGAGCTGAGAATATCATTTGTGGCTTTCCCCTAGATGGTACTGACTAACTGGTATTCTGATGGCCAAATGCTACGGAGCTGTCCATTGTGGAGGTGAAGGCGCTGAAGGTGGAACCTTGGATGCCAGTGCCAGATGAGTCTCTTGAACTTCTGGTGACAGCAACACAGAGAGGTTTAATAATTCTCTCTCAGCTTCAAACACCTCAAGAGTAGATGGTACCAGGAAGACATTTTGTGGTACCAAGGAGTGAGGACATGTGGATGAAGGTACTTCAGGAGCCAGTCTTGCAAGGCCCATACTGGGCTCTTGAGTCAACAAACTCCCTGGTTTATAGGTGTGCTCTGGGGAGTTCTGTGAATACCCTCCCAAACCTTTATAACACCTCTCTTTTCATCTTTCAACAATCCCAGTGCTGAGTCTGATTTCTGATGTCTCTTCTTCAGTTGTGATGCCAGAGGCATGCTATGGACCAATGCCAAGGTGCTTGGCACTGGATTGAGGGAGATAGCTTAGATGGAGGACATAACATTGATTCCATCGGCTCATATTTTAATCTAGCTGCCCTGTCTTTTTAAAAAGAAGGTCTTAAAGCTCTTACAAATACCACACTTGACACTCACATGAGTGTCCCTCAAACACTTAAGACAGCTGGGGTAAGGTCACTGCTAGGCATTTCCTTACCACAAGAGTGGCAGGGCTTGAAACCCGGACAGCGCAGCATATATCTGGTACTGGTGACTGTATCCAAACTGAATGCTGGAACCATACAAAACCAATTTTTTTATTTATTTTTGTACTAACCAACCAACCAAGCAAAGACTGGGAACTCCAACAACCATCATGTGCAGTAGGGAGGAATTGAGGGTGGTCGGGACAACTCTTCCCCTTATGCCTGAGTGGTGTGCATAAGACAGCAGAGGGTGCTCAGACTGCCCTGACAGGTACTGTTAAGGGTAAATCTCTGACAACTGTGCACAGAAGGGCACAAACACCTACAGTGGAATGGACATGTACAATCCCTTGAACTGTTCTCACCTAGTCAAACACTTAAGTACTGAAATCTAAATATATAATGAAAAAAGAATCTCATTGGACAATTTGTACTTTACTGCTAATTTTAACTACGTAGTTAAAACTGGAGTGTTTTCCATCCTCCATTGTAAAGGAGTATTTTATTACCATCCACATTAATGTGTTCACAATTTAGCCTGTCAGCATCTTTGATGTTTGGTTTATTAGCTTCCTAGTGTTGCAGCTGTGTGGAACTAGGCAGTTGCAGTTTACAAGAGCTAATTTTCATAGAATATTAAAATTCCATAATTGTGAATTTTACAATATGGAAAAATAACTTCATTTTCATTCCAAGACAGAATTCCTCCCTCTCTTTCTGTTAGTACCAAAAACACAGGGTCATGTTCACCTAATGGTGTTAAGCAAAAATCTTTTTGGATAACATAGTGCCTTTTTGGTGGTGTCTGCAGTAATCCTTAGTTTTGTTTAAATTAGCAAGATGAAGGCCTCCCAACAGAGTCACCAAGTACTGCTGTCCTGGGTGAAACAAAGCCAGGAAGGTGCTATAAAGTATCCCAAGTCACATGTCCATCTTCAATGATGATTGTTGTATTACCGACAATACATATGACTATACCAATGGTAAAACTTCCAGCTCTTTATTAGACCAGTCAACTCCAACATTACCATTGTCCTAGAAATTCAGAATTCCTTTTTCCATGATTTTCTCTCATATCCTTTTCTTCTATCGAGATGAAAACAACTTTTCAGCTTTTATCTTCTCATGCTCCACCTTGGTGAGCTGCCAAGTCTGTGTTTATATATCATGAGTGGGAATATAGATACAAATGTTGATAGCTTGTTTGTAAATAAAGCTCTCTTTATAATATTAAATGGACTTCTGAAAGTTTTTCATTCAGCCTACTTGACTTCATCTTTCTGATTTAAAATTAGAATATGTTCTTCACAACCCTGTACATTCAAATGCATAGTCTTATAATCCTGTTGGACAGCTACTGTTTCAATAAAGTTTGATAATAACTATGTGGAAGCCCAGCACTGCATTCAATCATCATAGGAGCAGAACCATCACCCCTAAATTTGTTACTGGTTTTTTTTGTTTGTTTTTTATCTTCAACAGCATGGGTTTAACAACCTAATTCTTGCAAAGAAAATGGTAGAAAGGGCATTCAATAATGTGAAAACCAATGGCTTTGCTTAAGTGAATTGTCCTTATTGTTAAGAAAATGCAGTGCAAAAACCATTCAGAAGCTAAAGTGTGAGTTTTGAAGGTAATTAGCAGGACTCCAATTAGCTGTTTAGCAATCACTTGCAGCTATCAGTGCTCCCTATAGGATGGGTTACTGTACCAGGGACTCAACATTGCCATTGATCATAATTTATCTATTTGAAGTTGGGAATTAGAGTTAAGGGATTTTTGCTTGTGATGCAACAAAAAAAAAATTTCAGCTAGTTTAACAATTGCTGAAGGAGTGTGCCAAATATGTTGAAGAGGAAGGAGTCCAACAAGTAAAAACAATGATTCAGGAAGTCTTCAGGAGTGGTATAGATGCAGTAAAACGTGATAAAGCTGCAGAAGACAGAAAAGTCAAAGGAAAACAAATGGAGAGACTTACCTGATAAATATGATACAAAGTTAAAAGCCCTTATCTTCCCAAATGGAATAAAAATGAGTGGAGAGAAACAAATGAGTCATACAACTCCATGGGAATAAAAAGATGCGCCTTCAGCTATATCTCACCCACGGCCTGTCAATCTAGTGAGTCAAAAAGAAAAAGTGCATTAGCTGGCCAGCAACTCATAGGAAATACTGCCCTAAACCCTGTGGATACTTTGCAGGTGCACAGCGGGAACCTTCCTTTTTAGTCCACTAGGAAACCACCGACAAAACCACCAGTTACATTCCCCACTGACAAGAGCTACCAATGGGAAGTTTCCTTGGTTGAGGTGTGCTGGTTGAAAATTTTCTGTTGAAAACCAATTTTGACAACTGGGTTTTTGACTAAATGAAAAATACCTGCCTTCTGCATAAAAATTTGATTTTTTGGGGGGTTAAAATAGAGCACCCAAATCCAGAAATATTTTAGCTGAAACCTGAAATACTTTCAGTGCTGAAGTGTCTCAGGCACTGTAGTTTGGTTGACTCATGCTTCCATTCTCCTTTATGGGCCAGACTCCCCAGCTGGACTTCATTTCCCATTCTGCACCACTGGCATGTGGCTGCTCTGATGCACCACCTCTCCTTGCCAAGTGGGGAGATCATGGCACACCCCAGGAGGCGGAACCTGGATAGGGAGCCCTGCTTCTAGAGGAGAATGAAAGCATGAGGCACCTGAACTACAGCTCCCCTGAGGGGCATCATTATTTTCTTAACTCTCATGAGGCACCATTTCATAAAAGAAATCTTTCCATTTTCAGCTGAAATATTTTTGATTTTTTTTTACTAAAAAAGTCAAAATTTGCCACAGCATAAACCCTCACATTTTTTAAACAGCTCCATACCTGAATACCTACCATAAAAGACTGACGATTGTAGACAAATGAACACAATGGTTACAATTCCTAAAGTGGGCAGAGTCTCAAACACCGACACTTGGCAGGACATTTTATTAGACATAATCAGTAAACAAAGAACAGTAAAGATTTGCAAAGCAACTCTTTAATCCAGGTACTGGTGTAAAGAAAAATCTCAAGGTGGCATACATCTAAGGCATCTTATAAACAGCTACTTGGAGAGTTTTACTGTACATGCAACACATATCCTGACATTCCTTGATGAAAATGGGCTTTAAAAAGCCTGGCTTCAGGCACTCCAGTGAGATGCCATTCATGGGTTTAAATTGGTGACACAATGTGGCACATCTATCACATCACATGAGGCTATGTCAGCTTACATTGTGCCACTTGGTACCCATAGCTTCTTGTCCAGTGAAAGATGCATCATGCATGATCCAGCATTACCAATTTAAACAGCCACAGTGTGGGATTTTAAGATACTCTTTTGCAAACAATGCACCTCTAGGTAGCATTTATCACAGTGACTTCTACTGTGAACTAAATGTGTGTCAAGACTACATTTCATTGTTTCACATTCAAAGTGTTTGATATTTCCATTACCACCATATATACTGGCCTGACTCTCCAGTGCCTGTACCTTTTGTAATTATTTATGCCTGTCCCAAAAGGGTATAAATGTTACCATTCTGACAGGGTAGCATTATACACCCACTTTGGAGAGGTGTTAATGACTATACAAGGTGCAAGACTGTAGAAAATCAAATGCACTAGAAAAATGTGTACACAGATATAATAGTGTCCTTTTCTAAGAATAAGCTACAAAAATACTTGCAGTAAGAAAAAAAATCAAAATAAAGTTACCAAGGCAATCGTTCTTTAGACCTTAAAGCAAAAAGGACAATTAAAATTAGTGTAATTCATCAGTTACCTTAATATATGTACTAGTTATTAGACTGTTGAAGGGCTTTTTAAGAGAAGATGTGGAAACCTCACCAACTGTTGGGTCATTTAAAACTAGACTGAACAAGACACCAGAAAATACACTGTATGGATCCAATCTGGAGAAGCTGGATGAGAACCTCATTTTCTAGCCCATTGCATGTCTATTGTTCCATTATAACGATCCTTTAATAAGTAGTTTTGAAGATGCAGTCCCACACTCAGTTTTGCAAAAGAATCAGATGAACGTGCCAATTTGGACCAACGATGGGAATCTCCACATTTTCATTTCACAGATAAATGAAAGGTTCCCCCCCCACTTCAGAATATATATGAGGCAAGGCACCTAGCTGAGAAGATTTTCCTCTATATCCCTTAATGTAAGACTAAGCCCCAACTGACTTTTAATGGCCAGACCCCTATGCCCAAACAGTCACACTGAAGTCAGTGGGGCTCTGCATGGGCACAGGGAACCAACCACCTGTGCAAAATAAGCTACAGGATCCAGGCCTAACTTTCAACCCCCGCTTGGTGTATGCTTCTGTGGGCACACCTTTTTTTGGGGGGGGAAAGGTGGCAACAATGCTTTTATTAAACACCATATTTGTGCTTCCAGCAAGGATAATTGCAGTGGCAAATGAGTATTTGCTTGTACAGTCACCCAGTCTGGGTCCAATTCTTCTTTTATTGAAGGCAATGGGAGCCTTGCAATTGCCTGCAATAATGGGAAGTACACCAGGCCCTTCCATGTGTGAATGCAGCGTTTTAAATGAGGAACAGATACCTGTATTAGCAAATGCATTTAGCTGTTCCACATATTACATAGTTTCTGAAGCCTCCAAAAAAAAGACACCTTGGGAACTCATGCCATATTATGCAGGTGGAGGGGAAAGTACCTCAGTTAGCCCCTTTTAAAACTTGTACATTATATTCTGTTTTTCGTCTCACCAGAAAGTTTGTTTCATTGTAGAAAACTTCCTTTCACATTCAAGACAAATACACAGAATGTACACAAAGCCATGGAAACAGTTTTGAAGGCTTGGGTTTTTGTTTGTTGGTTTGATTTTTGCCAACATTGGGGAAGCCTTTGTATAGTCCTAATGGGAACAATATATTAAAAAAGAGCACCGATAGTCAGGTATATTAAAGGAGAAGGGGAAGATGCCAAAACCTTGGATGTAAAGTTTGACCCAGGCTTCAAAGTAAAAAGTCTATGGGATGCAAGTCTGAGCCCTACACAAAATTCTATCCTCCAATAAGATTAACATGAGAAGAGATTAAAAAGTCAGGTCTCCTCCCTTGGTTAGCCCAGTGGCTCTCAACCTTTCCAGACTACTGTACCCCCTTCAGGAGTCTGATTTGTCTTGCCTACCCCCAAGTTTCACCTCACTTAAACTACTTGCTTACAAAAATCAGACATAAAAATTCAGAAGTGTCACAGCACACTTACTGAAAAATTCCATACTTTCTCATTTTTACCTTATATTTATAAAATAAATCAATTGGAATATAAATATTGTACTTGCATTTCAGTGTATAGTACATAAAGCAGTACAAACAAGTAACTGTCTGTAAGAAATTTTAGTTTGTACTGACTTCGCTAGTGCTTTTTATGTAGCCTGTTGTAAAACAAGGCAAATATCTAGATGAGTTGATGTACCCCATGGAAGACCTCTGGGTACCCCCAGGGGTACACAAACTCCTGGTTGAGAACCACTGGATTAGCCCACCAGAAAGCAGGAATATTTGAGGACCCCTTAAGGTGGTGACATGAGTTAATTTCTGAGTTACAAATTGGGTACATCACAAGATTTAATGAGATGTCTCTTGTTTAATAAAATACAGGGGCTGTGTAACATCTCATGATGTAATAGGTTGTGATCTATCACAAGATAAATTTGAAGTTACAGTAGCTAGGGGCATCATTGTATAATACCTTTAAAAATAATAAATGGTTGGTGCATCAGTGTTATGACATGCTACATCATGTTATAACAGAATGTGACACAATGCCAAGTGATGACAAAGCTCAAAAGGTCTCGTGCTTTGGTTCAGACAATCATCGTGCCCCAAAATCAGATTATTTACCCCAAACATCATTTGCACTATCTGAAACTCTTGAATCTTCAATATTGAGCTGGACATTTCCTGAGAATGGATTTCCCAGGCCAACGCCAGAAGGCCAACATGAGCAACTGTCCTCTTTACCACCTATGATCTCACCTGCAGAGCAAAAGACGACTCAATCCTTTCCCTCACATTATTCATGTTAGCATGACAACATTATAAATGCATCAAAAACAAATGCATATATTAAACAGCCATTTTGTCCATGGTCTCCAATAACACAGCAATAATGTGTTAACATAAAGCATAGGGTTCTAAGGGAGGTTATGGAAATCACTTTCACTGGAGATTTTTAAGGGCAGTTAGCCAAACACCTGTCAGGGATGGCATAGGCTTACTTGGTCCTGCCTCAGAGTGTGAGGACAGACAGTGGTGCCCAACCTTATTTCACAGGACAGCCACATAAACTTAATCACAACCTTGTGTGGGCCAAACAGATTCTACATATTTTATTAAGATTTAAAGTCACCTGTATTGATCAGCTCCACAGGTCAGTTCATCAACTCTCAGTGGTGTCTCACCCGCTGTCACTTCTACTCCTGGACCCACATTGCTCCAAGGACCATGGCATCCTCTTCAGGACACAGCCCTGCAGCTGTGCCACACACTCTGTGCTCTCACTTTTCAGGGGGACAGTATCGCAGTCTGATAGTCCAGCCACTTCCTCAGTGGTGAGTGCAGGGGACACAGGACAGAACCCAGGCCAACCCACTACTCTGGGTCCTGGCCCAGAGACTGTGTAGATAGCACCCATGTGCTGCACCCACTCCAACCTCTCAGTCTACTTCCCTGGGCCACTTCCCCAGCACCTTCTCCTTATCTCAGGGGTTCAGCATGCCAGTTTTAGCAGTCAGAGAGGAGCTCACTCTCACTCCTCTGATCCTGCCTAGTACTGCTCTGTCCAAGGTGCTAGCATTCTTCCTTCTGCAAGGCAGCCAGGCTTCCCTCCTCAAGCTCCAGAGAGCAACTGAACCTGTTCTTCCCTGCAGCTCTTCTTATATGGGCCTGCCTGGCCCTGATTGGCTGCTCCTCACAGCCCCTCCCCTATTGTCTGCTTTCTGTGCAGCCACCCTAGGGTTCCATTAACACTTTACATCAGTTAGTGTGGAGTAGACGCCCCATTACAGGCACCCCTGGACTAGATGATCTCTCCGAGTCTCTTCCAGCCCTACACTTGTAGGATTGTACCTGAACAGACCTGGGCCAAGATTTTCAAAAATAAGCTTTATTATGTTTTCAATATAATAAAATAGGCTCTGAAACCATATGCGGCATCTAAATAAGTAGCCTTATTTTTAGAGGTGCAGAACACCCAGAGCTCCCACAGAAATCAAAGAAACCTCTTGGTCTCATAATATGTGAAACTCAGGCTACTTATTCAGGTGTCAAAATATGGATGTAAAAGTCTAAGTTTAGGCTCTGATTTTTGAAAAGCTTGGACCTGGGCTACATTAAAAAAAAAATCTCTGAAACAGAGGGTGGAAACAAGTTTTCATGGATGTGCAAAACGGTGAAAGAATTATCATCACTATTTTTCAAAGAAATGAAAAGCAGTTCACATAGACCTAAAAAAGCAAAGAAAGCTGACACTTGCAAAAAGGAAGTGGGCTGGAGAGGAGGAGGAGGAGAAAGAGCAGGCTTTTTTTTTTTCATTGAGAATTCTTTGGTCTAAATTTATATTTTTTCCCCATAACCAAATATCACGTTGGGGTGATACCTGTATTCCCTGAACACCCAAAACTTCTCTCAACTTCAATGGGAGAATGTGGGGGTTCATCAGGAATTAGGGATAGACTCCCTAGAATTGTGCTTACATCATAAAGGATAAACTCTGACCCGGACAACAGGGTATGATGAATGAGTGGAAAGGAAGAAAGACAAAGAAAAACAAAAGGAAATAAAGTGCTTCCAAGAGCACATTATTTGCAAAGTATTCTGGTCATGTATTTTGTTTCAATTTTTAGAGTGATACTTGTTATAATAAAATGAACCTTTCTTCCAAATAATTCATTTCTGGTTTTTAAAGGGCCACATTATGCATGGTGTTTACCTATGTCAGTTTTCATCAGGAAGTTGACATTTTGTCACTGTTTAGTTTTGTCTTGTTCACAGCACATCATCATAAACTGACTAAATAATAAAATGACAACTTCCTGAGAAATTTAAAGAGACATACTTATCCATTTTACACTAAAACAACTGCTATCAATTTAGGTAATTGCTTTCCCAGCTGACAGATGTGAACCTATCCATTCAGATAATGACTTTTTGAGCTGTCAAGATCCAGAGAACAGGAAGTGTACATAGGGGTAAGTGTTCATGAATTAGCAGAATTAGCCAAAGTTTGCAGCTACCTGAATTATTGTGAATTTATTCAGTCTGTTTCTAACAACAAGCAGTAGGTAAGAATTCCTTTAACTATAGAGGTAAAGTGTAGGTGAGCATGTGCAAACACTTCCAGTTCAGTACTGAACAAGCCTTGAGTACTGGACATTTTGAAAATTTGTTTGTGTTCTGTTCAAGAGTGAAATAATCACATCAGCCAGATAGTCTTCTTAGTTTTCAACAGTGCTCTTGAGATCATGGGGAAATAGTACACACTGTATTGTGGCTATCTTCACATCAACCAACAGTATTCTCTGATTTTCACATACCTAACATGTGTTCTGTTTTCCAGTAATGTCAAAAATGAATTACATCCCCATGTAGAACATCTTGTTTTGAAGCATGACCAAAGCAGAGGATTGAGAGAATCTGGGTTCTGTTCTGAGTTCTACCAGAGTTTCCTATGGAACCTTAGGCAAGTCACTAAGCCAGTCAGTCAGTGATCCAGTTTGTGCATTTGTAAAATGGGGATATCAAGCTGTACCTACCACACAGGGTTGTTGTGAAGCTTAATTCCTTAATGTGTGTAAAGCACTTTGAGTGTCTCAGATGGCTGCTTTACCAGACCTGCAAGCCATTAGCACACTTATATATAACATGTTTTTTTTTATATACATACACACACAGTTAGATTTTTCAAAACTTTTAAAAGTGTTTTGTTTTTTCTCATCTGTACAACTGGGAAAGTACAACTGGGGCTCAGCTGAGTTGCATGTACTACAATTTGCACTTGACACCCTGGGTAAATTGGGGCATGTCCTAGATAATGCACTCACCAAGGAAAGTCCAAAGTAGCACCATGGGGGCAAGTGGGAACTGCAGCCCCAAAAGACTGTGCCCAGTAGTGTCTCCACTAGGTGCCCAGGCCACACCAGTTTTCTGACACTGACACATCATTAGACCAGCCATTTTATACAGAAAAAGTAGAGATTGACCCAGGTCCTCAAGGAATCAGAAGACCTACAGGGACAGGAAGTAAAATAAACTATTTCTTGTTCTGTCATAGAGTGTCCAAGAGATCAAATTAAAGGTCCTGGGTCTCAGCTGTTGCTCTGCACTGCGCTCTGTAATTCCACTGTGTCTTATTTCATGAGGCATTTTT